>NC_043966.1:16662392-16769563 GCF_902148855.1 Sphaeramia orbicularis
AAAATCGTGACAAAAACAGCCTGATTATCTTCATGTGTGTACCCCACTTTAGACCAACTTCACCAACACCAGCTTCAATATTCAAGATGGTTGACCTTTGCACCAACAGTATTGAATGTAATAGTAATTACCTCCACCAAGGAGGTTATGTTTTTGCCGGCGTTGGTTTGTCTGTCTGTCTGTCTGTCTGTCTGTCTGTCTGTCCGTCCGTGTGCAAGATAACTCAAAAAGTTATGGATGGATTTGGATGAAAATTTCAGGTAATGTTGATACCGACACAAGGAACAAATGATTAAATTTTGGTGGTGACGGGGGTGGGGGGGGGGGCACTGATCTGCCTTGGCGGACGTCTGCGCTCTCCAAGTACTTTTCCAGTTAGAATACTGATTTACCATACCATACCATACCATACCATACCATACCATACCATACCATACCATGCCATACCATGCCAACTTTATTCCAAAAGCACTTCAAGAACTTTACAGCTGGCCAAAGTGCCGTACATGAATCATAAAACAAGGAAAAATAAGTAAAAACAGTGATAAAACAGGGTGCAAAGCGGGGTAAGAACAACAAAATACAACCATCATAAAAACAAAGAAATTAAAATCTGGTAAAAACAGCATAAGAAATTAAAAAAAAAAAAAAAAAGAAACATCAATTTACCCATTTATTTAGTTTTCCATTGTGGACTTTTATTTTTTTCTTCTGACTCTTTTAGTGATCAGCTGACATTGAGGTTTTCAGGCTTTCAGTACGATTTTGTCGAGTAGAAACCTTGAGTGTTGAGAAACTGAACGGCAGTGACAGTGACGTGTATCTTTAGTTTTATGGCCCGAGCCTCATCTCTGTCTTTATGTTTCCAGCTATACTGATCCTGCTGTGTGTTTTGACAGTCCTGACACGGAAACATCACCAGAACACGGGTTAAACCTGCTCTCCTGTCTTGTCTGCTTCATGAAGAGGCCTTTAGAGTTCATCGGTTTAGATCTTTGGTCAACGCAGTCCTGAAAAGTGGTAGGAAAGTACCATCTTCCATCACGTCGCTCATGTTTTTTCTCTCCATCCTTCATTCTTTTGTATCGCGGTTGCCATTCTTTTGGAACGCCTCAGGATCGTCTTTTCCATTCCCAGACAGCTGGAGCGAGTTACTGGCTGCTTGGCGATCGGGCCAGCGGGGGGAGACACAGATGGTTCAATTCTCATGTCACCCTGTCTGCTTGGCAGAGACATCGGAGAGCAAGTGGAGAAGGATTTACTCACACACACACACACACACACACAAAGCATACTGTATACACACATACAGATGCACACAAATACAGTTCAGTACATACGATGTCACGCATGTATGTGTGGACAGCTTTCACACACATTCTTTCCATTCGCTTTTCAGGCTTTTACTTGACACTCTTTATAGACTGCAGCAAAAGAATAATCTTAGGTTTAAGGCAGCAGAACGGGAATACAGGAAGGCCGTGACAAAAATGGGAAAGCATATTTGTGTATGCATGCATGTTTTTTTTTTGTGTACGCAAGTGTTTTCGGTCTGCTCTTTTTAAGGTTGAAAAGGCAAAGAAACAGTGTCTATACCACTAACATGTTAAAAAAAAAAACAGTTATTACCTCCACCAAGGAACGGCAGAGGTTATGTTTTCATCGGGGTCTGTCTGTCTGTCTGTTTGTATATTTACAAGATAACTCAAAAAGTTATGGACGGATTTGGATGAAATTTTCGGGAAATATTGATACTGGCACAAGGAACAAATGATTACATTTTGGTGGTGATTGATTGGGTGGGTGGGGCTGATCTGCCTTGCCACTCAGAGGTCTGCGCTCTCCGATTGCTTTTCTAGTTTTACCTACTTTTACCACACTTTCTATGTTTTAAATACATAGACAATACTTTGTCTAGATTTTCTTCTGACACATTTGGTACAATCTATTATAATTATTTATTTATTGCTTTTTAGAATTTTCCATTGACTTGTACAACTTAGGAACATAAAGATATTCACATACACATTGTACATTCTTTCACATTTACACTACCAGTCAAAAGTTAGGACTCACCTGTTTTTTCTTTATTTTCATGACTAATTATATTGTAGATTCTCACTGAAGGCATCAAAACTATGAATGAACACATATGGAATTATGAAGTTAAAAAAAAGTGTGACATAACTCAAAATATGTTTTATATTTTAGATTCTTCAAAATAGCCACATTTTGCTTTTATTATTGCTTTGCACATTCTGGTCATTCTGTCGATGAGCTTCATGAGGTAGTCACCTGAAATGTTTTCCAACAGTGATGCTGAGCACTTGTTGACCATCTGTGGTCCATCTCATGTCATTTAACCCTTTCATGCATGAATTATGAGAACCTTCTTTTTTTTTTTTTTTCCTGAGTGTTTTTATTCCTCTTTAGGCTTAGGCATTAAAAAAAAACAATGCGATTAAATTTTTTTCTGAGGTTATTTTTTATGGATTTGCAGAAATGTCCACTCAGCTGGACACTGTGCATTTAATTTTTGAAACAAAGACACATATATTTACTGATATACTATGTGAAAACTATGATATAAAAACATTTAATCTGATGCTTTCTCACATCTTAACATACTGTAATACTAGTCATTACTCACTGCATGGAGATAATATGCACAAAAAAAAACATTTTCATTGCTAATTACAGTCTAATAACAATAACAAGCAATTGCTTGACATTCAAACTTGTAAGATCAGGTTTATCAAGAACAGCAAAGTTACAGTAATGTTATCAATGTCAGTGTATGGGATGATGCATAAGCGTCCAATGTGTTGGCTGATATGAAACTAAAACAACAAAATCCATGAATATACAAGAGAACAGCTGTAGAATAACTGTCCACTGTAGTGACCACTGTGCATGAAAGGGTTAAATGAGAAGGTGTGTCCAAACTTTTGACTGGTAGTGCACATATGTACTGTAAACTCATTTTCTCAAGACTGTATCTCTAATATGTCCTTTTCTCAACCGTCAGTGGAAGGAACAGTTGAAATAAAGTAATAGAAAGAACATTAAAAAAAAACAACAAAAAAGCACAAGTCTTGAATAATAAACATTTGGGAGTGACCCTGTAGCTGTGATTTATATGATTTCATTTATATAGAATAAAATCAGGCCTCTGGATTATCATGTATTGAACCCATTTTCCCAACATGAAGCAATAAGTTGTAGTCTATGATGTACCAATGCAGTTATTTTCTCCATTTTGTAAATGTCTATTGTTATGTCCATCCATACTGACGGGGATGGCTTTTCTTGAGTTAACCATTTCCAATTCACTGTTTTTTTTTTTTTTTTGTTTTACTGGCAATCAGCATTTGGTACAATCTAAACAATAAAGTACTCAGTTAATAATAAAGGTCTCCTGTTTGAGGCCATTTACTATGTAACTTTCTAACAGTATATTGACTTATTTGTTTCTACCAAAGAGCCAGCGAATGGGTTTTGGAATTGGCTTGATTTCCTCTCACTAGTTGTTCCCATAAAAAATGAAATTATGTGGTGAAGTATCAATAAAGCAGCTAAGGAGTCATTATTGACCCCTGGAAATAGCAGTTAGAGTCCATGGAAAGCTGTAATAAATGGGTTGCTAACCACACAGATGAAAAAAAATCATCATATATATGAATTTGTTTTCCATAATTAAAAAAAAAAAAAAAAAAAAAGGAATTTCTGAAATGTACGGGGCTTGTCCAAGCTGCAATCATCATTGATTTTAATACCAAATACAGCTGCCCTGATAAATGGACTAACAGCTTTATTGTCTAGTTTATGCATGTTTAAGCAATTAGAGCCAGAATTCATTTTTCAGTCAAATTACACCACATATTATTTTTTCTGTCCTGTTTATCCAAGTTATACCAAGCCATAGTCAAGTGTTAAAATGTACTGTATTTATATCATTAAGCTATTAGTGTTGTTGGGTGCATCAGGATGAGTCTGGCTCCAGTGTTTCATCAAGCTATGAGTTCTGGACCAAAGAGCGCTCAACACAAAAATGCTGAAAAACAGTTTAACGTTCTAACTCCACAAATCAGTTCTACATAGTTTGCATTCGTCGGCAATTATTTTACAGCATAAAGACGTTAACGCTAGGCCGACTTATTGTAGCTTTTCCAAAACGTGTAACTAAATTTCATTGCTCGGTTTGCTCAGTTGTCATGAAGATAGAAGTACGAACTAAGAAAGAAACATGAGAATAATGCAGCTAGAAGCAATCAATGGACATTTTCAGATCTGACCACATAAACAGTCTGTCTCGTCCATCTACCACTTCAAAACCAAGGATAATCAATTTACTGAGGCCTCGTCCACAACGATATGGATACAGTAAAAACCGACATGTTCTTTTTTCTAGCCTCTTGTACACTCACAAAAGTTGTTTTCACTCAAATTCTTAAATCTAGATTAAAAAAAAAAACCCATTGGTATAAATGTACCAACGTGGAAAACAGAATTTGAGAAGCAATTACTGCATTTCACCTAATGTTTTGGACGGTAGTTGCCTGAAACAACAGGAAATGTGTAGCACTGGTAATAGACATAAGCATTTATACATCTTAACATGTATGATATAATATAACATAATGTGTCTAAGGTAAGATAAGACTTTATTGATCCCACCATGGGGAAATTTAACAGTTTACAGCAGCGATATGAAACACACCAGTGCAAAAGAAACGCAGGTAGAAATAAATGTTCTTAAAAGTATAAAAATTTAAGTATAAAATGTTATTTTCTCTAGAGTCTGTCTATCATGCATAACATTGTTTGAGTTTGCCATAGTACCTCATAATGTCAAATAAACACAAACACTAAACACATAAGTAATGACCTGCTATTGTTATTGTTTTATTGCCATTTCCTCTAATACCCCTACACCTGTACCACATGTTCTTCACCGCTGTTGTTGACTATATTACCACTATTGGTCCTGCATTGTCTGTTTGTAGTATTTTTTTTTTTTTTTTTTACTCTTGTATTCTTTTTTGTAACTCACTTTGTATTGCCTCCGCCAAGGAACAGCGGAGGTTATGGTTTCATTGGGGTTTGTTTGTTTGTTTGTTTGTCTGTTAGCAAGATAACTCAGAAAATTATGGACAGATTTTGCTGAAATTTTCAGGAAATGTTGGTACTGGCACAGGGAACAAATGATTAAATTTTGGTGGTGATGGAGGGGGGGGGGGGGGGCTGATTTGCCTTGGTGGAGGTCTGTGCTCTCCGAGTGCTTTTACTAGTTGGTTTTTCTTTCTTTTCACTCGTTAAACATTTTACAGAGATACAACAGGATAGAATTATAGGAACATTTATCAATAAAAATATGAAAATCTAATGTAAAAAAACAACCCCACAAATAAACACAAAAACATATATTTAAAAAAACAAGCAAACAGAATTACAAAAACAATAGAGTACTGTCAATCTTGTTATACAGGATATGTTGTTATATTATAACCATTTCCAGGTGACACAGGGCCAAGGCCAGGACAATAAAACATTTGCCATAATACACTGTGGTATCATAATACCAGTGCCTTAAGTTATTATAGCAATCCCTAAGACTGCAGTCAGTTATCTATTCTTCACTTCATCTTCATCTTCACCTTTATCTTCATCTTCATCACTTCTTACTTTTGTATTCTTATATTTTGTAAAAATTTAAAAAAAATTGTGTGGCTAGAACTATAAGGAAATGTGAGTGGGTGAGTATAAGGATTCGTGTGTGGACAAGGCCCATATTCAGTTCAGTTCACATTTTTATTTACAAATCATTTATGCAAGTTATGCAACTTGTATTCATAATTTACAACAAGATATGATTATGTAAAAAGGGTAACCCCAGAAGCTACCCATAGCTTATAAACGGGTATGTTGCAGCAAAACAGTAAAAAGCAGCCCATCCTCTTATTTGAGAACCCTAAACAAAGCAAATATTTTGTTCTTTTCTTGATCTTGAAATCATTAGTGAACCATCACAACTGTTCTGTCAGTCAATAATAAACAGATAATCCACTTATTGTTTTATCAGTAACTCTATTAACAGTATAATATGAATAATCCTGTTAATTGTACCTTAATCCACATTGTAGTAACAGTCACTGTGCCGTGCACCATATTTGAACTTTATTCAGAACATACTTTTGGAAGTGATGTGACTGTTTTGGAGCGAGATCTGGAAAACCCCCGGAATGAGTTTGGCGATAAAAACTGTTTTGGGTGTCCCTGTGTTCCAAGGCTTTTTGGGTTGTTTTTTTTGTTTTGTTTTTTTTTTCAGAGTTTGTTTTGACAAAATTCACCACGTTACAATTCCAGAGTAGCAGCTCTGCTTCGATAATTGTTTGCTGAACATTTTAAGGTTTGTTGTCATACCTAATTTTGGCAGGAAGGCAGACTGCATTCCTGCGGTGGTGGACTCGGTCATCGTGCTCGTCAAGGCCTCTCACCCACTGGGGAGGAGACTATTGTTTCTGTGTGTGTGTATGTGTGTGTTAACATTGTCCACGCGGTAGGTGGGAGGTATCTATAGCAAGAAGACCCTGTTGACAGCTGCAGACAGGTGGGAAACCATACAATAATATTACACAGGGGTTAGGGGAATTGGTGTGAATTGTATGAGTGCACTATTACAGATCATGTGCACATAATTGTCTGAATGCATGTATTCATAGATCTGTTAATGTGATATTATTTTACTAACATACTAAGATGATAAATAGGAGTGTAGGAAAATAGCATGTAGGAAAAATATAAATGTTCTTAAAACAATCACACTAGTCTTTCATAAAGTGCTCGTATTCTTGAAGGTCAGTCAGATTTTATGACCATATATGTCTTTTTAAGTCTTGTTTTTAGTAGTAGACATGTCTGAAAATGCATAAAAACAAGAAATTCAATATTTTCTGTCATTAATCCATATTTTTTCTCTATTTTTAACCTTTCCTTAGTGATTTATCACCATTTACTCTAACATTATGTTCTGTATTTTGCATTTTTAAGTGAAAATCAGGTATTTTCCTATATTTATTTCTCTGATTACGTAGATGTTAATTAAAGATCAGATTAAAGTTAGGGCTATTACATTCAAAACAGTGAAAAGTGAAGAGAAAGGTAATTTTTTCTGCAAAATCTATCATTAACTGAACATAAATTTAGTGTTTCCATCTACTGTCATTGATCCAACTCCATGGGTTTTACTGGTGAATCAATGTTTTAGAAGATGACGGTGTTTCCATGGTAACTACGGAGCCTCTGAATGTCCAAATGGGTCATATGTGATGACCATGAAAAGGTGGAAAAATGCATTTTACACCAATTATTTACATGTATTGATAAGATTATTGGATCAGCAGCTATTAAGCATTTTCTATCAGTCAATGATTTTGGTTGCTGGTGGATATTTGGGTCTTTATGGGTTTATATTATATTTGTTGTAAATTCAATTATGAAACAGTCATAAATCTCAGCGTCCCCTCCCTGTAAGTACTGTGGGTGTGGCAGGTTACCCCGCTCTAAAAAGGTGCTTAACCCTAAAAGAATTTTATTAGTCTGGATTTCAGTCAGTTTTCGAAGCTGTGAGGTTTTCCCACAGTAATGCGTACACAAAAAAATCCACAGGAAACATTGAATTCTCCTTTGTTCTTGCAAATTAAATTTGTCAAATTTATGGATATTGAATATCATATAATATCCATGTCAGCCTTCAAAGCCACTCCCCGTCAAACCGTAACACGCGCATGTGTTTCATCCGAGCACCCCGCTGCTGAAGAATCTTCACCTGTGTGCCGAGTTCATCTTCTCATCTTACCCTTTCATTAGACGGCTCGTCTGCTCGCTCCAACACAAAGCGCTAACCGACCTGCTCAATGAAAAGAAAACTTCACATGCAGGAGCAGAGCCTGAGCTCCAAACGGTGCCAACCACATTCACATCCAAGCTGAAGTGAAAAGTAACCCTCAGAAGTGGCTTTTTTGGGTCATCTGCAACGCTGAGTCTGCTTTACAAATGTGTGCAGGACATCCATAACAGAGCTGTCCCTCGCTGGGGTTTTTATGGGGAGATAAAAGAAAACCAAGTAGGTTATCTAAAACTCAGCTGACATTCCAAGACAGAGGATGGTGTTGACTGCCGCCCGCTAATTGAAGACACATTTGAGAGATGTCTTGCTGCGAGCCAAATGGTTTAACACCAACCTGGCAATCCTGATACAAGAGGGACCTCCAGTGGCTGAAAGTGGATTAATTATCAAAAAACCTACCTCAGCCTTCACTGAAATATGTCAAATATGATAAAGAACCAAAAATCTGAGTTGGTGGAGAGTGAACACAGAAAAGTGCCCCCTTTAGTTATGTACATGGTGGAATATTTGAGCCTTTAAATGTGTGAGCAGATCTTTTAATGACACTGTGCATAGTATCAGATCCTTCAAACAAGTACCACACTGTGAAAATACTGCACTGCAAGTAAAAGTTCTGCACACAAATCCTTCAGTAAAAACATGCAAGTATTATCACTGAAATGTACTTTAACCCTTTCATGCATAGTGGACAGATTTTCTACGGCTGTTCTCTTGTATATTCATGGATTTTGTTGTTTTAGTTCCATATCAGCCAACACAGTGCAGCTTATGCATCATCCCATACACTGCAATTCATACAATTACTATAACTTTGCTGTTCTTTATAAACCTGATCTGTAGTAACATGTTTGTAAATCAGTAGCTTGTTATTGTTATTAAACTGTAATTAACAGGTTTTTAAACAAGAAGGTTTTTTTTGTTTTTTGTTTTTTTGCATATTATCTTTATGAATTGAGTAATGACTAGTATTAGAGTATGTTAAAATGTGAGAAAACATCAGATAAACTGCATTAAAAATACTTTTGTTACATAGTTTTCACACAATATATCAGTAAATACATGTTTGTGTCCAGCTGAGTAGACATTTGTGCAACTCTATGAAAAATATATAGGTTCATAAGAAAATGTTCAATCGCATTGTTTTTTTCATGCCTAAAGAGGAATAAAAATACTCAGGAAAAAAAATCTTGATTATGGTTCTCCTAATTCATGCATTATATTACTTCCAATGTGTACGATACATTTTACTGCTTTAAATATGTAAGGTTCAGCTCAGTTAACGTTATACTTTACATATTATTAGTAGTTTAGTCTAGAGCAAGGCATCATATTCCAGATTACAGTATGTGAGAGAACCACATGTCTATGAAAATTCAACTTTTCATGAGCTCACAAAAACAGAAGTGATTTGTCAAAGTGCATTGTCCAGCAAATCCAAAAGCATTTTAAGGATTTCAGCATAAGAAGGAGGGAAATTTTGAGCTCATCCCATAAAAGAGCAAGTAATCCTTCAATTTATCATACACATTAAAAATCCACACATTTGGAGATACTTGGTTTTCACTCTACAGGAAGGAAGACCCAGTGCTGTGTTTGTGGCAGTTCCCAAATTTTTTTCTCTATTTTTAACTTTTCTTAAGTGATTTATCACCATTTATTCTAATATAATGCTCAGTATTTTGAATTCTTCATTAAAAATGAGGTATTTTCCTATATTTAATTCAATGATCATGTAGATCTTCATAAAAGTTCAAATTAAAGTTGAGCGATATTATATCAGAAACAGAGAAAACTGAAGAAAAAGTGACTTTTTTAGTCAAATATATCAATAACTGAACATAAACACAAGAGTCTCCATCCACTGTCATTGATCCAGCTTCATGGGTTTTACTATTGAATCAATGTTGCAGAAGATAACGGTGTTTCCACATTCACTATGGAGCCTCTGAATGTCCAAATGGGTCATATCTGATGACCATGAAAGATGACAAACTGCATTTTACACCAATTATTTGCATGTATTGATAGAATTAGTGGATCAACAGTGATTTACCTTCTTGTGTCAGTAAATGATTTTGGTCACCAGTGGATGTTTGGGTCTTTACGGGTTAAAAACTGAAATGAGAAATAACAAGTGGTTCCAGACACAACAAACCCCGCCCCTCGCACATATTGTAGCTTATTTTGGCATCGATCCAGCTGATGTCATCATGTCTGTGCGTGTGCTGATGTCAGCATATCAATTGCCTCTGTATATGTGCCAAGTTTGAAGTAAATTGAAACAAAATTGATGTTTTTATACACATTTGAGATGTCACCCATTATAAGAAAATGGGGAAAAAAAAAGATTTTAAAAATTCATTAAAAAAATTTAAGTTTGACCTACTTTTCCCAAAATGTAACCTCATTTACTTTGGGTCACTGGCAATCTATAAACCGAGTTTGGTTTGAATTCAACCAATAGTTTTGCTGCTACAGTCATTTGAAATGTCACTCATTATAAATAAATGGGAAAAATATATATTTTAAAAATTCATAAAACATTTTAACTTTGACCTACTTTTCCCAAAATGTAATCAGATCTATTCTGGGTCACTAGCAATCTATAAACCCAATTTGGTATGCATTCAACTAATAGTTTTGCTGCTAGAGTGTTAACAACAAACAAACCGAACCAAAAACAATACCCCTTGCCTCCCCTTTGGGGGCGGGGTAAAAAAAAAAAAAAAAAAAAAAGTACAACATGTGCCTCTGAAGTGTTGTTGAGTAGAAGTATGATGCTTCAAGTACCTCAAATTTGTACTTGAGTAAATGTACTTAATTACTTTGTATAAATGTATCCACACAAAGGCCACAGGTGACGTGTAAACTCATCCAGTCTGTTGTTGCACAAATTCGTTCTTCTGGTTCTTGTCATGTTTGGAAATGTTCGCCTCAAAGTGAGCTGTCTGCTACCTGACTGATCTTTTTAAGGCCTGGCTTTACCGCGCCTTTCATCATGGCTTCACAAACTGAGACAGAGATTTAAAGAGTCCTGACAATAGTACATCTACACACATCATGATATATGCCCATAGAGAGCCAAACAACAGCTTCACTGATGCTTTAATCGCCAAACGCAAACGCGGGCAGGCAAACAAAGACATCCCTCCTGTTAAGCTGGTGACTGACAAAACCTTCGACATTCTCACCGAGATCTTTAACAGACCTCTCTTTCCTCGGTCTGTCTTTTTAAATAGCCAAAAAGTCAGATGTCTTAAAAAGGGGAGGTAAAAAGAAGATGAAAAAAAGAAGGAATGGAAAAAAAAATATCGAAAACAATCCTGCCCTGGCAAACAAAGGCGTTTCAGGTCTGAGGGAAAATAGATTGCAGATGTCTGCCAAAACCTGAGGAGGAAATGTTTACAACCTGGTGCACCTTGTATGCCAAATTGGTGCCAGCAGCAGCATGGCCTGTTGTCTTGCTTGCTTTATATCCAGAGAAACTGCAGCAGGAGACGAGCTTTGAGGGACGCAAGGTCAGCAAAAATAGACAGAGCTGCAGGCCCAGTTTGAGGTCATGTTAAGACATAAGGGAGATGTAAACCATGATCTTCTGCTGTCACCTATACTTTACTAGGACATATATTTTCAATTGGGTATGTTGAAGTGTAAAAAAAAAAATCTGTATAAAAAACACATAGACCGGGGTGTCAAACATGTGGCCCACGAGCCAAAAAGGGTCCACCAAAGGATTCAATACAGCCCACGGGATGAATTTGCAAAATCCAAAAATTACCTCATAGTTGTTTTGATGTTAAAGTTAGATAATGTATATTTCATTTCCAGATGGCTGTTTTTAAATGTGTTGTACCTTTGTAGATCCACTGTGATCTATAAGTTATACTGTACATTTGTAAATGGTAAGCTGAGGCATAATATTGTTAGAATTAATTTATTTTTCATGTTGTTCATGGTTATTCACATTTTTATGGAATTTTACTTTCTTTTGCACTAAGACTTGAAAAATTTGAAGTTGTCATTATTTGTTATTGTTATTATAATTATTGTATTGTTGTTGTTGTTGTTGTTATGGGCTATATGTGGCCCCTTAAAGCAGTGATGTTTTGCGTTTCTTAATGGAATTATGCATTTTAAAACATTTCCCTGTGGTCTACATAAACTGCAAATGCTCTGCTTGGGTTTGAATTCTTCATTAATTCAACTCCACAGGTCCATCTTCAACCCTATTTCTGAGTAATGACACCAGAAAGGTGGTTTTGAGCGCTGGCCCTTTAAATGCAAATGAGCCACTTCAGGCCCCACCCCCTCCAGGTTGTTGGCTGTGCTGCTCTGTCCTGTTCAACCAACAACTGAACATTTTAGGTAATCGGTTCGAGGTTTGGACATATTTTCAGTTTTTACTACAACCACTGCTGCTGACAAACAATTATGTCGCACTTGGAGAAATGTTTGTCGGAAGTCTTGACCTTACATGTGCAAATGTCGTAACTAGTTATAGACTTAACAAATTAAGCAGGAATTGAAACAAGTTGTAGAAATTCACTTGGGTTTTTGCCAAAATGAATATAAAGATAGCTTTGCAGCACCTGGAGGGTTCAAATTCAACTTTATGAACTCTGAGGTTCCAAATACACAAATAAATGAACCAAAGACTAATAAAAGTGGGTTTAGCAACATATGAACCCCTTTAACTAAAATGAGGTTGACACCCTTGATTTAGATTGTGCTGCAAACTAGCCTCCAGATCAGTGTTAACATTATAGCAAACAGTGAATATGTGTAATTATCATATAAAAATGATCTTTTTTTGCCTTTTCTCAATTGTGAAAATTCAGAAGTTTGCCACCAGAGGAATTTACATCTATATCTGCTAAGTTTTTAGGCTTAGGCCATAATAGGTTTTTATGGTCAGGAAAAGACTGCAGATAGGTTTAATCTTAAATACATCTATAAGTCATCAGATCTTTGTAAAGTTTGTCGGCATTCAGCCATGCACTGGTTGTTTTCCCTTAAACTTTCCTTAAATTTCTGGTCGCTAGGACTCTCTCAAATCAAACAAAAACAAAAGATGCAGCAGCAGATGACTTGTAGATGTGAAGTATTGTGGGAGTTTTCACCGCTATTACAAATGAAGTCTATCTGTCTTGCTCGGGCAGAAATCATGGTTACAGATGAGGTAATGTACCGTATGTGAAGTTTTATCACATTACATTTAGTGACGTATATTCACAGTATTTCATTTCATTCTAATGAAACAGCCGCAAGAAACGCTGACATTAGTGAAGGGGATATGACGCCATTGACTGGCGGCATCAAATGAAACAAGTCTTTATACTGAAGAAAATCCCACATTTTTTCAGAATTTTTTTGTTGGAAACACGTGAAATAATGTAAGTTAATATATACAGCTGTGGAAAAATAAGAGACCACTGCAAAATTGATCACTTCTCTGATTTTACAGTTTATAGGTATGTGTTTGAGTAAAATAACATTTGGTTTTATTTTATTTATGCAGCTTTATGTAGTTCCTGGCATAGAAATTCAAGAAGCTCAGCAACACACAGTTAAACAGAAAACTCATATCTTCCACAAGACGTGAAGTCATTTCTAATTTTTAGAATCAAGGACTGATATTCATCATCATAACTTACAAAGTGAGACCACACCCCATATATATGTTTAATTATGTATCAGATAGACAAAAATGGATTTTGAGATGTATTCAAGTCACTATTACTTATATGTCTGTCATTATGATTTTGTTATTTACTTTTACTGCTGTTTCAAAATTCAGAGTGGTCTTGGGGGGAGTTCTGGGTCTTATTGCTCAAGGGAGACCCACACAATATTGTCAATTTAGTCAGAAAAGATATGTAATGTGTTAAAACCTTAATAAGATATGTGAAAAAAAAAAAGAAGCCAGCAATGTTCATGGCTTGGTGACCATCCATCTTCCTCCAGAAGTTTTCAACGTGGGTTCAGGTCTGGAGTTTGGTCTGGTCATGACAGGGTCTTCATCTGGTGGTCCGTAATCCGAACTTATTGACCTAACCGAGGCCAGAAGCATTGTCCTGAGAGAAAAAACCAGTCCTCAGAGTTTGGGACCATTGTCAGAGCGAAGTCCAGTAGTTTTCAATAGTTATTTGTGGATTCCACTTACGTTTGTGGTACTATAGCACTGTTTTTCCCTATTGTAAGAAGATAGTGATGGTCACAGTAGTGGTTTATTGTACTTCTCTTCTAAATAAGACAAGGATCAGGTGTTTATTCTGTAGAATAAGGTGTTCTTGTGTTGGAATTCAACGGACACAGGAATGGAAAGGCTGTCATACATGCCACACTGCTGATTTCACAGGTAATTGCAGTGGTCTCTTATTTTTTCCACAGCTGTATATCATAGGCTTAGACCATTTTGAATTGTTGTATATTTTGGTGTAATAACACTGTCATTTTTTAAAGAGATAGTCGTTATAATAGCTTCATCTCCTTCTCCCTTGATGTGATATGATTTTTGGTTCGAAATATTGAGATTTGCTTATAATAGCAATTTACATATAGGCTAGTTTTGGCAATACACTTAATAGGCGTTTTGTTTAATTTCATGCACCAGCAGCACTGTGCAGTGTTAGAAAAAGACATCAAGGTTTGAATTAAGACAGAAATAGTACACAAAGATTAGGAGGGAAACACTCACAGTATATTTACTACACTGGAAAAAATCAAATCTTACCAAGTGTATTTTGTCATTTCTAGTCAAAATATCTCATCACACTTAAATAAGACATAATCACCTAAAGAGTAACTTTTCAGTGAGATATAAGAACTTATTTATTATACAATAGATCTTGAAAACTCCTATTTCATAATAATAATAATAATTTTCACTTGTTCCATTGGCAGATTTTTTTGCTTGAATTAAGCAAAGAAAAAACCAACTATATATATAATATATATATATATATATATTATCTATATATATATATATATATATATATATATATATATATATATATAATTAATCGAGAAAAAAATCTGCCAGTGGAACTAGTGAAAATTTTCTTGGTAAGATTTCTTGAATAAGATTTTGAAGATCTGTTGTCTAAAAATAAGTTCTTATATCTCACTGAAAAGTTACTCTTTAGGTCACAGGTGTTAAACATGTGGCCCGGGGGCCAAATCCGGCCCACCAAAGTGTCCAATCCGGCCCTTGAGATGAATTTGTGAAATACAAAAATTAAGATATCAACAGTTCTTTTAGTTCAGGTTCCACATTCAGACCAATTCAATCTCAAGGGCAGGACCAGTCAAATACTATCATAACAACATATAAATAACAAGTCCAAATTTTTCCCTTTGTTTTAGTGTAAATACATGAAAATATTTACATTTACAAAATATAATTTTGCAAAAAATGTGGAATAACCTGAACAAATATGAACAACCTGAAATGTCTTAAGAGAAGTGCGATTTTAACAAGATTCTGCCTGTTACTGAATGTTTTGTGTATTTGTAGATCCAGATGTGATCTGTAAGTTATATGTAAATGATAAACTGAGGCAGAATGTTGTTAAATTACACCCATTTTTTTCAGTTTGTTCATGTTATTCACATCTTTTTAAGGGTAGTTTGTAGATGTAAAACCGTTTCATCATGTAAATTTACTTTTTTCACTCTAAAACATAGAGAATACTTTGGAGTTGACATTATTTCTATATTATTATGTTATTATTTTACTGGTTTGGCCCACTGCAGATCGAATTTAACTGAATGTGGCCCCTGAACTAAAATGAGTTTGACACCCCTGCTTTAGGTGAGTATGTCTTATTTTAAGTGTGATGAGATATTTGGACTAGAAATGAGAAAAATACTGTTGGTAAGATTTAGATTTTTGCAGCCCACTCCTCCATCTGTACAACTGGGGTCTGAGGTCTGACCCTCAACAACATCTCTGAGATCATGCAGTGAATTTAATAGCTCAAACAAAAAAAAAAAAAATCAAGGAATACCAGAAATAATTTAACAGCTCAAAGACATATTAAGCATCTTGCTTTCACCTCCATCCATCTGGTCAGGAGGTCATTCTGATTGTCGTCTGGAAATGTCCTTTACGGCAATTTATCAAAATTTAGCTGGAATACTGTCAGTATTGACAATACAATAACAATGAAATACAGCCACCATAATATCAGTGAAAATGCCTTGCCAGTGTAAACACTCCATAGAGTGGAAAGTATATTTCTCAACATAAAACACATCTGTCTTCCAGACCGTTCATGTAAGGTCTTCATACGTCATATGTGAGGGGAGGCTTTTCTTCCCAGACAGATGAATGCTGAATGACCCTGTCGCTGTGCTTCACCTGTGCACTTGATGGAGCGGACGACACACACACATACCAGTCACCCTTCAGTCACCCATTGGCTGTAAAATAAGCCGCCTCCATATGCCAACCAGGGGTCAGTGGTGTGTCAACATCTTGCCTCTGTCAAGCAAGAAGGACGTACACATTAACACACAGACTATGAGCTCACACACACCACACACACACACACACACGCACACACACACACCTTAAAGTACAAATACACTCTTGACATGTGTCATATCTACTGTGAGAACTTTTAGTGTATTTCATTTATTCTCTCGCCTTAAAATGAATTCTTTAAACTGACCGCAGCTTTTTCCTTAACACACGTCCCAACCCATAAACACCACTTTAAAAAGATATGAGCAGTCGACTAACACCACTGAGGAGTGAAGTAGTGAAGCCAGACAAAGGCAGGACTATGAGCCTCAAAGTAACGGAGCGGTCAGCCTGTTCAGACTTATATGAGAGCTCATCTGCTCTCTGTGCTACCAGCAGGCCTGTTACATGTTTGCATCACATTTTTACAGTAAAGCACACACTTCACACACACAAAAACATCATGTAATGACAATGTTTCAGCTGCTTGCCAATAGGAAAGCACTGATCCAATACTGATACTGGCCAGTGTCTCAGTGTCGTCACACTCCATTCAGGTCTGTTTCCAAGTGTCTTACCTGAATCTCCAATAGTTAGGTGTCTTCTGGGTGAAACTAGGTGTCCCTGTTATGATTAGACAGTGTGGAACCTAAATGGTAGTTACCCATAAAGACCCAAACATCCATCACAGACCAAAACCCCCGACTGATTTTAAAACTGCTGAATCACTGTTGAACCACTAATCCTGTCAATCCATGTAAATAATTGGTGTAAAATGCAGTTTGTCATCTTTTCATGGTCATCAGATATGACCCATTTGGACGTTCAGAGGCTCCGTAGTCACCGTGGAAACACCGTCATCTTCTACAAAATTGATTCATCAGTAAAACCCATGTACTCTGACAAATGATAGAGGATGGAGACACTTGATTTATGTTCAGTTAATGATGTCTTCCTGAAAAAGTCACTTTTTCTGCAGTTTTCTCTGTTTTTGATAAAATATTCTTCAACTTTAATCTGAGCTTTAATGAACATCTAAATGATTGGTGGATTAAATGTAGGAAATACATGACTGAACATTGATTCACCAGTAAAACCCATGGAGGTTGACAAATAACAGTGGATGGAGACACTTGGTTTATGTTCAGTTAATGATGTATTTTACTGAAAAGGCAGTTTTTTCTTCAGTTTTTCTCTGTTTCTGTTTCTCTGTTTTTTTATATCATAATCAATTTTAATCTGAGTTTTAATGAACATGATCATTAGATTAAATACAGGAAAATACCTGATTTGTCCTGATAAAATGCAAAATACAGAAGATAATATTCTAATAAATGGTGATAAATCACTTAAGAAAGGCTAGATATGGAGAAAATTTCATTTGGGAACTGACACAAAAGTAGTGCAGGGCCTTTATGAGTTAAAGTCAACTTCATTGATTAAAAACTGTGAGTTTAGGCCAAAGAAGCCTCAAAGGTTAAGCCAGAATATCAGTGTTTGACCTTCGTAACGTGTAATACCACTGACGGCCACTAGATGCTGCTCCAAAAAGGTCTGTCTCCCATAGACTTACACTGTATTTCTCTCTTAAAATATTAAGTCAATGTTGCTTCATTTCAAGGAATTATTCCGACAAGATGCAAACTTCTACTTTCAAACCAGCAGTTAAACAATAGCTCCATCTACTTGTATGCTGTTTTTGGTTTAACCTGCTAGCTGTTAGCATGCTAATGAGTATTTACAGCATGAAACTAATAACAGAGAAAAATCTGTATGAAGAATTTCAGGTTTGGTGGATCCTTAATTGTAATTTCTGTTAATTTTGTGGATTTTTTTTTCTTTTCCTTTTTTTTTTTTTTTTAAAGTTTCCGCATAATTATTCATTACTTTAAAAGTAAAGTTGTATATTCTCTGTATATTAGTTCCTTTCAGATGTTCCAGCATTACTTTAGTAGCACACATATTTTATTCTGAAGCCCTTGCACAGTTCCACTTTTTCTTAACACTGTAATATTTGTATTTTATTTTATTTTATTTTATTTTATTTTATTTTATTTTACAGTTCCTTTTGCACTTAGTGTTTTTGCTGCCAAATTGAACTGAGCAGCAAACTGATTTTCAATGTTCTTGTGACAGTGACAATAAAGCTCTATTCTTTTCTATTCTATTCTATTCTATTCTATTCTATTCTATTCTATTCTATTCTATTCTATTCTAAATAAATAAGTAAATGTATGTTTATCTACTCACAAACACTTATTATTGACTTTAATACCCAAAGTCCAAGTACCAGCATCAGATCAAGACGATGCATTCCAGTGCATTCCTAGTTACCAAACTGTATAACTCATTCTCACATAACACTCATACATACAGATATTCTCCTGAAATCTAAGCATAATTATACGTGTATGAAGGAAAAAGCTAAACAATTCACTTCAGCCTCATTTAAAATTCTTCATTTGTTCCTCATGTGGTTTTAATGATGCAAATGTGCAAACACAAGTCAACATGAAGAAACATTCCATAGCATAAACTACAGATACGTCATGTCAGAATGAATCACAGTATCTTTGCCACTTCTGTTTGGATGTAAAAACTGAAGTGAAAGTCAAAATCTCCAACACAGACATAACACAAAGGCCTAATTTGTGTTGTTGCTTCATTGTTGTTGCCAAAGTCTGAAGGACGATGCCAGATTCAAGCTTTCACTTGACTTTGCTCTTTTTTGTGTTTATGCGGAGGATTCCTCCCTGTGTGATGTCAGTGTTTCTATAAGGTAAGAATAGTTTGGTGTTTACATGCAGTTTACTCCAACTTTGCAGCGCGGGCGTTAACAGCTAAGATCCTCCACCGCCAAACAAGACTCTCCCAAAATCCCAACACCTAACCCTTGTGTGTGTTTACTCACGCCACTGTTAAACATTTACATACCCATCCAAACAGTGTCAGAGGGAAAACCGCATCATCCCGCTCTGTTTTACATTAGCATGCGGCCGAGCAGTTTGCCTCTTCCTTTGAGAGGGAGAAAAAGTCCCAAAACATCCATAGTAATCAGTCTGATGAAACCAAACAGCAGTATACACAGAGGACAAGGGCGTAAACAACTTTATTTCAGCTGGTTTGAAGTATCATCCTCACTAGGAGCAGAATACGACGTGACTTCATGTTTTACTAACGTTTTGTCTTATAGTTTAAGCTCCGGACCGCAAGCAACTATGTACGCCCAGGGGTCTCAAATATGCGGCCCGGGGCCCAAATGTAGCCCGCCAAAGGTTCCAATCCGGCCCGTGGGATAAATTTGCAAAGTGCAAAAATTCCACAGATTCATTTTAGTTCAGGTTCCACATACAGACCAATATGATCTCAAGTAAAATATCCTACAAAAAATTATGACCCCATATTTTCTTCTGGGTTTGATGTGAAAAAAATAATTACATTATGTCTATAAATAATGACAACTTCAAATTTTTGTCTTTGTTTTAGTACAAAAAAATAACATTAAATTATGAAAATATTTACATTTACAAACTATCCTGTAACAATAAAATGTGAATAACCTGAACAAATCTGAACAACCTGAAATGTCCAAAGAAAATTAAGTACAATTTTAACAATTTTCTGCCTGTTACTAAGTGTTTAGTGTCTTTGTAGCTCCGATCCATAATGCAAATATAAAAATGATAAGTTGAGGCATAATATTGTTAATATTGCACTTATTTTTTTTCAGAAATTTCAGTTTTTTCAGGTTATTCATATCTTTTTTGTTTGGATAGTTTATAAAAGTAAGTATTTTCATAATTTAATAGGGTTTTTTTTTGCACTAAAACAAAGACAAAAATTGGAGTTGTCATTATTTATAGGTTATCATGCTATTATTTTACTGGTCCGCCCCACTGCAGATCAAATCGGGCTGAATGTGGACCCTGAAAGAAAATGGGTTTGAGACCCCTGCTCTACAAGTTTGTTTTGTGAGCAAAGACAGAAGGACAGTTTTTCTAAACGGACCCCAGTGCACATAAATGTTTAATAAATGCTTTCTATTCACAAAATTTGAACTCATTCCAAACTTATGGTGCTGTTAATCTCTATAAACTATGTACAGTACATTCTTGTGTCTGCATAAGCAAGTGAACAGACAAAGTCACACGTGGGAATACAAGTCTGCTGGTCTCCTTTTTAACAAGTCTCAGTTTTTAATGGGTATATCCTGGTGTTAAATATCTGTAATGTGTTTTCCCTGGCTGTGACGATGGCTGGACATAAACATGCTATTCTTACTGTACCTATAATTGTTCTATTAATAACACCTATAACGTCTGACTTTCGTTCTGCATGGAAGGGTGCAAGAGTATTTATTGTGTGCAAACACGACCTGTTTCCAGCCGCCACACGTTGTTAATCTCTGGCTACACCTCCGGCGTTCGGTCCCATTTAGGTCAGACTGTTTCAGCGCTTGGCAGTCAGAGGGCAGCCAGCCACCGTCGCTCCGCTGCCACTGATGTCCCTCGTGGTCAAGAGCGCCGCCACAAATCTGGGGACACACCCTTTAGTGGAGATGTGAAAGCCAGGACATTGAGTCTGACACGTTAAAGTGAGTGAGAACAGCGTCGCTTCACCCCCTCAACCTCCAGCGCTGTTTCGAAGTATTACACTGCATTTAGACACACTGGTGCATTTTTAGTGAACGGGAAACAGCTGAGGATAGATGAACCCAAATTGTGGACAGCAGGTTTGACGGCCTGGTCAGCATATTGGACAATCATTCCTCCACACTGCAAAAAATCGAAACTTACCAAGTATATTTTTCTCATTTCTACTATAAATTTCATTTCATTTCACATGTTTATTTAAAACTGCTACCCACATTTATACACTTAATAGACGACGACTGGACAACACATGGTTTGAAAAGGGGATGGAAGAAGCGTTGCTTTTAAAACTCCAACCCCTCACACCACACACAACCCATCACATTTCACTACAACAAAACAAAACAATACAGAACATTATAGAACAAAACAGAACAATACAAGACATTATAGATCAATACAGAACATTACAATATCACATCCTCACAAGACAAGAACATAAACATAAAAATATCTCATCACACTTAAAAAAAAATATCTCATCACACTTAAAATTAGACATAAGTTGTAAGACAAATGCAATGATAAAGCTTTTAAAGTTAAAGAGAAAACAGTTGTAAGAAGGTCGATTATGATGGTCATTAGCCCGCCTTTACGTACGAATTAAAACAAGGAATGGAAAAACAGAACCAGAACTGGAATTAATCAAATTCAAACATTATCCAAACCTATTCCACGGTCAAACACTCACAATGAAATACAGAAATACAAACCAAAAAAAACCCGAAACGGAACAAGACAATTGGAATAGTTACACATGGAATCCCTGCACTGGAAAAAATCAAAATCTTACCAAGTGTATTTTTCTCATTTCTAGTCAAAATATCTCATCACACTTAAATAAGACACAATGACCTAAAGAGTAACTTTTAATAGATCTTGTAAATCTTATTTCAAGAAATCTTACCAAGATAATTTTCACTTGTTCCATTGGCAGATTTCTTCGCTTAATTCAAGATTTATTTATTTTTTTAAACTTAGTTCAAGAAAAAAAATCTGCCAATGGAACAAGTTTAAAATTATCTTGGTAAGATTTCTTAAAATAAGATTTTCAAGATTTAGATTTTTTACCCGTGCAGGGATTCCATGTGTAACTATTCCCAATTGTCTTGTTCTGTTTCATCTTTTTTTTGGTTTGTTTTTCTGTATTTCATTGTGAGTGTTTGACCATGGAATAGGTTTGGATAAGGTTTGAATTTGATCAATTCCAGTTCTGGTTCTGTTTATCCATTCCTTGCTTTGATTCATATGTAAAAAGGCTGATCATCAAAATCTACCCACTTACAACTGTTTTTCTCTTTAGCTTTAAAGTTTTATCATTGCATTTTTAAACAAAATTTAATTAAAATAATCTGAAACAACCAGATGAGAGACCAGAGCATGTTTGCAACCTGTTTATTGTTTACATGAGATTAATCAGAACATTAAATTACTACAGGATTTTATAATTTTGCACAGGCACAGTAACAGACAGCTGCAGAACATTCCCGTTACCATGGTTATTAACTGTTCCATCTGCCTGCATGTGCTGTTTTGTTGCCCTGCTTCATCACAGATGTAACATGGATGTTCTGTCATTAGTCACTTTTCCTTGGACATATGCGCAAAACTTGACAGATATTTACTAAATGTCGAAGTGCATAATTTCGGGGGGTTTTAAGTCACAAATGCGATGATTTGTTTATTTATTATCGCGAGATGATACGAGAAGTCATTCCATAAACATGGCAACAAAATATTGTGTTTTTTACAGATATATTCAGTATTGTTATACATTAACCCTCTATCCTGTACTAAATTAAAAAATGATTCAGTTTCCTGTTGTGTCCGCACATACTGCACCACGTTTCTATTAAAACTCTTCTTCGCTTGTTGTAACATATGTCAACACATGGGGTCTCAATGCTCAAATATTATTATTTCTGAACAAACAAAAACATAATATAACAAACATGTCTAACAAATGGGTAATTCCTTTTCAAAATTGGCCAAGTTCTGCCTCCTTCCTCATTAATAACAGTCTTGTAGTGTCACTGGAAAGGCCTCTAGTGAATGAATTCCTCCCCCCTGGTGGATTATCCATGTATTGCATGTATCTAATTGTATACATCAGGTTTTTCAAGAAAAAAAAATCACACTGCTCATGTAGAGGGCTTCAAAACTCATGTATCAAATATGATACGTTTGGCGTTATAGGGTTAATGAACCACCGTAGTACAGAGTGAGTGAAGGGAAAGTAGCTGGTTCTGACAGTAAATATTACACATTAAACCTTTAAGGACTGCCTGTTGTGTCTAACTTTATTTGTAATTAATGATTTACATTTACAGTTGAAACTGACATTTTACACTTCCCACTGTAGTACAGTGACTTGGAGGAGTTTAGAGGTGGTTTCTAGTTTACATATAGTCTTTAGATGACATGATTAAATGACTCATTCAGTTTTCTGACAGTAAATACAGAGATACACATTAATGATAACAACTTTATAGTGAATTCATCTGCATTAAAACACTACATTATTGTTTGTCTTGATCTTTTTCTTCTATTCTCTCACATTTCTTATTAATCAGTCAAACTGATCTTGAGATTTCTCTCATCCTTTCATTAATGCAGGTGTACATTATATGCATGACATTTGAATTACAAATTATCCAGCTGAAGAAGTTTTTTCAACATTGGAAAAACAAGAAAAAATCCTCTTGGAATCTTGTTTTGCTTTTTGCACTATTTTCAATCATTATTCACCAACTTCCTTTCGTGTAGTCGACGTCATGGAGTGCAAACAAGTAAGACTTGTGTTCCTATTTGATGCAAGGTCAGCTTTGTGGTAAGTAACCTTAATATCACTGATTAATGTAGGTGTTCACCCAAATTATCACACAGGGAGAGGTAATGAGATTCAGAGTTGCACTAAAGCACTGAACTAAACCCTGGGCTGAATATGTTTTCAAGAGTCTGTGGAAAGTATTTTCCAGTTTGGCTTAACTGTGGATGCTTTATTAATTTCAGATGAGCCATGTGCTGCCTCTACTTTCAAATTGTGCATAATTACATGTATACATAAGAGAAGTAAAAAGCATATGACTTGGACACCTGAGACTAGAATTTACATCCTAGGTTCTGTATGTTATTATGACTTATTATACTGCAAATAGAGCAATTAAGGGTTTCACAAAACAATTTAACATAAAAACACATGTCCTCTTGTGCTTTGAGTCAGTAATTACATCTTCAATATTTAATGAAAATCAAAGCCATTTTCCTCCTTAAATTCTTTGAATCAGACATTACAATATTGTTTATTCCCTAAAGTTATATTGAACTTTTGCACGTCTGTTTTGCATGATATTTTCTTGTTTTATGTGAACAACGCAACACACATATCAGCCCTGTGTAAGCCGTTCAATATATATCATTATATAATTACACAAATTGGGTTAAATTGTTGTTTTCCATTCCTAGTTTATACATACCTGGTGTCTTTCTTATTGTACAGTCTGTTTAGGGTGTTAGTCCTCCAGCCACACCCACCTCTTCTTCATGTGTCCCCCGTAGTGTTCATGTATAAATCCCCTGTGTGTTCGTAGCTCTCCCCTTTTGCATATTGCAAGATAACTCAAAAAGTTATGAAAAGATTTTGGATGAAATTTCAGGAAATGTTAATACTGGCACAAAAAACAAATGATTACATTTTGGTGGTGATGGGGGGGCTGATCTGCCTTGGCGGAGGTCTACGCTCTCCAAGTGCTCTTCTAGTTTGCTATTATTTCGTATTATTTAAGTCATCCATGTTTATTAAGTTGAATTTATTTTGATATTAATTTATTGGATTTGTTGTCCGTCCCACACAGTGTTAACACAATACTTTCGTCGCTATAGATCTGAGTACAGGGCATGAATTAGCATCCCAGCTAACTGTTTTATATCCTGTTATCCAGGCTAAATGATTGGAGACTGCTTCCGCATTAATCACTGTGTCTTCGGTTTATGCACAACCAACAACAAACAACGCAGAGGGAATAATCTGGTCCATACATGGTCTTATTCTAGATACTCTTTGCGCTCTCTGTGTCATCTGATTCTACTTAATGTGAAATGTCAGTATCACCTTAAAGGAATTACTTCAGATTTGGCGCAAACATCCACAACTTGGAGATAACTCAAAATTCATTCATTCATCTTCTGAACCTGCTGTAGCCTCACTAGGGTCGAGGGGGGGTGCTGGAGCCTATCCCAGCTACCTATGGGTGAGATAACTCAAAAAATCCAGGAGTTAATTTTATGAAAATGTCACACAAGTGCGCAATAGGATAAAATGGTGAAATGATGAGATTTTCTATCCAAATTGTCAAAGGTTAACTTGACTGCAAAAACATTTTTTCTACCTTCTGTTCCACACCATATTTGTCAGTTAAAATAGCTCTAAGTAAAGACAGCATGTTTCTCACTGGAAATTATTCAGTGGAATATGGAGCCAGCTCATATTTGGCCGTTACAAAATGCGAAGATTCAACTATTCGTTTTCTTTTCTTCTTTTGGCAAGAACAAAATACATTAGCATGAATCTGTGGGATGATTTTTTTGACCACGTTAACACTAGTCGTGGGAACATATTTTCCAGCATTTTAAAAATAAACACACCTGCTAATGAAGCATTCAGTCCTGTCACGAATGGTTCTACTCATCGACCCAAGCCGGCTATTCCCAGACAGTTAGCGAACAATTAACTCATTTAAAGTCTGCAGGAGGTTTCTGTCCTTCCTGAGCCTGAGGACACCTGTATTACAGTTTGACAGGTGTTTCACGACAAATTCAAGACCTGTCACTATCTCACGACTTAACTATGAGCATGTGCTGTCAACCCCTTATTTATAATGACTTCCATCGCTGTGTTTTATCCTGCAACCGCCATGTCACCAAAATAACAATAACAAATAACCCTAATAATAGTATGTTATCTGTTCTTCACTACATAGTTTATATTAAATGAGTCTGGACAGATCTAATGGGGCACTATCTACTATCTGCTATATAATTTAAATATATCTTTGCAATTTTTTTGGACAGTTTCTGACTACATTTTGTATACTTAACAGATCTTGAAGTAAAGTAAATGCAACACCAAAATCAACCATAAAATGTCAGATGGAAATTTGACGGGACAAACAAATAACAAATTAATTAAACTCTCACAATTTCCAAAACCTTATGTGTAAGATGGTCAAGGGTTGCAAATATACGACCTGTGGGCCAAAACCAGCCCACCAATCCGGCCTGTGGAATAAATTTGCTAAATATAAAAATAACCCTTAAGATATTAACAGTCAAGGGTGTCAAACTTATTTTACTTCCGGTGCCACATAAAGACCAATTTGATCTCAAATTTGTCATACGCATGTGTAAATGATAATTTGAGGTAAGATATTGTTAAAATGACACTTATTTTTCTCAAGAAATTTCAGGTTGTTCATAGTTGTTCGTGTTATTCACATTTTTTAAAGGACAGTGTTTTAGATGTAAATAGGGTGCAATTTGTCAAAAAAAACCGAGAGGGGGGTATGTTTTTTGTTTTGTTTTTTTTTTTGGAGCGGGGGTGGGGGGGCAGCAGTTATATATGTGGGGTGCAGTCCATAACTAATATAACTAATTCTGGCATGAAACAAAAGTGAAATTTAGCATATTTTTAACGTTTTAACCAGTTCTATGCCTTTTCACAACTTCTAACCTGTATCCACTGGACCCCCTCCACTGCTCTATGGCCCCCTCACAAATGCTGGGCCCCATGAATTTGTCACGTTTAGCCCCCACTTCACGGCGCCTTGGTGCATGGGGACGTTCCTGAATTCTGAAACTGACGAAAGTTCGGTTCAAGTAAACGTTAGTGCCAGTAATGTAGGATATAGGTGGAAGAAAACTCAGTCATAACCTGCCTGTTATTTCAACTGGTTAGTTGGAGTTCTCATTATTTCTAGAGGTTATTGTGTTATTATTTTTCTGGTCCGGCCCGCTTGGGATCAAATTACAAGGCCCCTGAAGTAAAATGAGTTTTTTTTTTTTTTGTTTTTTTTTTATGTATTTATTTCAAACATGAATGTCAAACAGAAGAAAATAAATAAACAAAACACTTAAACATAAGACATATAATACATATTCGAAAAGGAGTGAGAAGAAGTACAATTATAAACTCCCACCTCTTCTCCTTATATAATTAATAACAATAATAACCTCCCTCGTCTAATCATATCTATACACTATGCCACAGGTGTCAAACATGCGGCCCGGGGGCCAAGTGCAGAAGATTTTAACAGTCAAGGGCGAAAATAATAGCATAATAACCTAGAAATAATGACACCAAAGTTTCTTCTTGGTTTAATGTGAAAAAATAATATGACATCATGCCTATAAATAATGGCAACACCATTTTTTTCTCTTTGATTTACAGCAAAGAACATTAAATTCTGATATCCTTTAATAATAAAACGTCAATAACCTGAACAAATATGAACAACCTGAAATGTCTAAAGAAAAATAAGTGCAATTTTAACAATATTCTGCCTGTTTTGTGTCTTGGTAGATCTGATCTGTCATGCACATGTATTAATCATAAGCTGAGGCATAATATGGATCAAATTTTTCTTATTATTTCTTATTATTTTTCTTCAGAAATTTCTGTTTTTTTTTTTAGGTTATTCAGATTTTTGGTTTGGATAGTTTGTAAAACGTAAATGTTTTCATAAGTTAATGTTATTTTTTTGCATATTAAAAATTTGGAGTTGTCATTATTTATAGGCTATCATGCTATTATTTTATTGATCCGGCCCACTGGAGATCAAACTGGGCTGAATGTGGCCCCTGAAAGAAAATGAGTTTGACACCCCTGCACTATGCCATACTATGACTGATACTTACTAGTAAATAATTAGGTTTCTGGCTTTATATTATTATGAACAAATATACTATGATTTACATAAACACATAATACAATAACACATACATGTAAATACATATTCATACACAGATCTATACACACATATACACCTACATATATACATACACACCTATACATACATTTACACACACTTACCACATACTTGTACATCTTTATCAGTTTGACACCCTTTAACACCTATTGCGTCGGTGGACAGTGGGGGTGGAACATGTGACAGATTCTAAAACAACTTAAGGATAAATTTGTGAATTTTGATGTTGCTGGAGATGTTTTCTTTTCCATCAGTGTATCTTCTCCTTCTGGATTAACTCATATTTCAGCATTAATATTAATAATAATATACCATCACACTGTGTATTTAATATATTAAATATGCAGTGTGGTCAGGCTTTTAAAAAACGTAATATCCTAGCCAAATATTTGTGTCTTTAAACAGCCATATGCCTTTCCCCCACATGTGCATCACATGGTTTCCATAATGAAAAGCTTCTGAGTTGTCCTCATTAATCTGAGCCAATATCACCTTTTCAGATCCTTGTTGACATGACAAAGCCAAGTGATAAGTGAAGAGATCTGGTCATCAGAAACAAAACCTCAACGGGGGAACAATCAGTAGAGCTGCATTTTGGTCAAAACACACGTTTGTTGTTTCCTGCCCAGCTGCTGTTCCCCTGTGAGGATTCATTGGCAAAGAAACAAAAGAGCATTCTCAGGTGCTTTTGCTCTTGTTAGTGGTTAATGATTAAAGGTCCTAATAATAGACAATTACCGAAAAATGTGACTAAATAACTTAAGGCACATGTGAAATGCATGTGTCACAATAAAGAAAAAGACAGGAGCTGACTGAACAGTGTTTATTCACTCAGTATATCATGAAGCTTATTCTTTTCAAGACAGGTGAACAATAGTGGGAAGAGAACAGTGAATGTTTGGTTTGTTTTTGAGGATTGTTTGGTTTTTTTCAACAAAGGCCAAATGCTATTCCACAGCAGTAACCACACAGACAAAATATTTGGTTTGCAGAGAGTGGGAAGACATAAAGGCGATGACTCCAAACTCTGAGCTTCTATCCTCAAGGTGGTTTTGGTATCTGTTGATCGGACTCCCTGCCTGAGGATGGAAAAATAAAGCATGAGTGAAGATGACTAAAGACAATAAACACTGTGTGCAAGAAGGGAAATAAGGAGAAAAGACTGTCTATTCCAAAACTGGGATACATTTGGAGATGAAGATGTAGACTTTTCTCGTCCAAAGATATTTATGTGGTTTTTAAAATACTCAACTCTTCACTGATGTTTTTTTTTTTTTTTTCCCTTATATACAGTCACGGAAAAAAATATTAGACCATCAAAAGTCCTCAAAAGCAATGGTTATGCAATCCAGTACTAACTCCTGTGTGTATCATGTGACTAAAACAAACAGAAAAAAAAACATGGAATGTCTACAACAGGGGTGTCAAACTCATTTCAGTTCAGGGGCCACATTCAGCCTAGTATGATCTAAAGTGGGCCGGATCAGTAAAATGATATAAATATTAGGATAAGAACTGATAAATAATGTCAACTCCAAAGTTTTCTCTATGTTTTTGAGTGAAAAAAGTATAATTCCATGATGAAAATATTACACCTACCAACCAAACTTGAACATAACATGAATAAATACAGGGGTTGGACAAAATAATGGAAACACCTTCACCTCAAGATGATAATGCCCCAATCCATACAGCTAGAATTGTTAAAGAATGGCATGAGGAACATTCTAATGAAGTTGAGCATCTCGTATGGCCGGCACAGTCCCCAGACCTCAACATTATTGAGCATTTATGGTCAGTTTTAGAGATTCAAGTAAGACGTCGATTTCCACCGCCATCGTCTCTAAAAGAGTTGGAGGGTATTCTAACTGAAGAATGACTTAAAATTCCTTGGAAACAATTCACAAGTTGTATGAATCAATACCTCGGAGAATTAAGGCTGTAATTGCCGCAAAAGGCGGACCTACACCATATTAAATTATATTTTGTTGATTTTTTTAAGGTGTTTCCATTATTTTGTCCAACCCCTGTATGAACATCCTTAAAATTCTTAAGAAAAAAAAAGTGCAATGTTAACAAAATTACGTCTAAGTTGATTATTGATACATGTGCATCACAACTTAAAGATTTAGTAACAGGCAGAATATTGTTAAAATTCCACATATTTCTCTTAAGACATCCACATTGTTCATATTTGTTCAGGATATTAATACTTTTTGTGAAAGGATAGTCTGTAAATGTAATTTTTTTTTTCCTAATTTTACTTTTTTATACTAAAACAAAGAGGAAAATTTGCAGTTTTCATTATTTATAGGTTATTATGATAATATTTTACTAGTCTGATCCACTTTAGATTGAACTGACCTAAAATGATTTCAACATCCTTGATTATTGATATCTTCAGTGTAATTTTTGTATTTCACAAATTCATCCTAGGGGCCAGATTGGACCCTTTGGCGGGCCAGATTTGGCCCCCGGGCCGCATGTTTGACACCTGTGGCCTAAAAGCACTGTTTTTGTCAGTACAATGCCATAGATATTGATGTAAGAACTGAAGTGATTTTGGTTATTATCAAGAAAACCATGGAAAATGGATAGATATCAGCTCTGAAATTAAACTCTTATGAGCTATTTTTGTTGTTATCATAATGTACCTTTAGTTGTACCAGGCGTTAAAATGGACAAGAAATTGAAGAAAACAAGGGGTGGTCTAATAATTCTTTCCACGATTGTAGTAACCTTCAACTTTAAACAGAGCTTTTATGAACTTCTTCATGATCAGTAAGTAAAATTTAGGAAAATACCTGATGTTTCACTTAAAAACACAAAATACAGAGGATAATATTGTAAAAAAAAATGATGATAAATTGCTTAAGAAGGACTAAAAATAGAGAAAAATTAATTTGGGAAGTGGCACTGCATGGGTCTCTATGGGATAAAATGGAAAAACTCAAGTACATGTAAGAAATTCTGGGCTTAAACCTTTTGAACCGTACAAGGTATTCTAGGTAATTATGCAAAACCTAAAGCAGGCAGAACTTAAAGATGAACTGTAAAAATAACTGAGTTTTCAGCTCTAGACGTACATTTATTTTGAAAGATGGGTCTCTGTTTTGTTGTTCTGTCCAAAGTAAACATACTGGAAACCTCATTATATTTGTCCAAACAAATGTACCTTTAATTGTACCAGGCATTAAAATGAATAAATAATTGAAAAAAACAAGATTGGTCTCATAATTTTTTTCTGTGACTGTACACTTCACACTAGTTACAGAGCAGTAGGGGGAAAAAAAACACTTACTATTCTCCTCTCACTTTTTAGTGATTCATACTTTCTGAATAAATGGAAAGAAGTTGAAACATCTGAATAATCTAAACCATTCAACTCTGCACTTTTTCCCATAAAACATCTCATTCTTCCAGACAAAGAGGACATCTGTGAGATTATTATAACACTCCTAAAGCCTCACCGCACTGCTGAGTAATACATGAAAGTAATATTTTGATCTTTCCCTTAAGGTAAGGTCACAAATCGGGCAAACTGATCCACTGTTAGTAGTTAATGACATTTAGTAATTTAATGAGTAGTGGGTCCTGTTTCCATATAAACTCATTACATTACCTGCATCATTGAAAATGTTCACTTTATAGCCTTGATGCATAGAAATCTTTTGACCTATACATAATTTAAACATTACTTACATATCATAATAGTTTTTTGTGCATGGAATATATTTTTAAAAAAGACAGAAGAAATAAATTCTAAAGGAATATTTTGTGTGAATTGATGAAGATGTCAGCCTGTGTTTCTTTGACTTATGCGGTGCCACAGGGGTCAATACTTGGACTTCATTGTTTTGCAGATGACACACTGCTCTACTTATCTCTTAAGCACTGTGACCTATTACTACCCTCCCCAATTGACTGGCCGAGATTATCAATTGCACGTCTCAGAAATATCTTCATATATAAAACAGAAGTTCTGCTTTTCGTCCTAGATCAGATTTCCACCAGCATCCACCCAAATCTCAGCCCACTATTCCAAAAACCTAGGCGTCATTTTTGACTGCAAACTGAAATTTGATAAGCATACCAATACAGTCACTGGATGGCGTCATTTTCATTGAAGAAATACAGCAAAAATACGCCCTCTGCTGACTTTTCCAGCAGCTGGAAACAGTTATCCGTGCCTTCGTGTCCTCCTGCTGAGACGATTGCAACGCCCTTTAATCCTGTCTAAGTCTAGATGCTGTCAACCGGTTACAGTTAGTCTAAAACTCCGCAGCAGGATTACTCAGCAAGGCCTCATATGGCTCTCATATCACCCCAGTCCTGATGTCAGAGCATTGGCTTCCTCAAATCTAAATCCTCCTCTTTATTTACAAGCCCTAAGATAATTTTGCTCCGGCGTATATTAGAGAACTGCTAACACCTTACACCCCTGCCGAGCCCCTCTGGTCCTCTGAGCAAGATCTGCTAGTTGTACCTCCACCAACACTGAGATCACGAGGAAACCGTGTGTTCACTGTCCTCAGCCCCAGGCTTTGGATAATCCCCCCTGGGAATCAGGACAGCAAACATGAGCACCACATGGCCAAATTTAAGGGACCGATTCAACTTAGAGTTCAAGAAAGGCAACGGCTTAATTATGGAGCTTTGTTTGTCTAAAAATGTGAAGAGAGCCACTTAGAAAGACGTCAAGCTGCACAAGTGAACTTTACTGATGTTGGTTCACATTGTATTGGCAGCATATTATTCTTTTTCTCTGTTTGTGTCAACTTGCTTATCTGGCTAATCTTAGCCTCTGAGCATCACTTATTAAGCTCCATCCCCATCGGGACGTTAGCATTCTGTTTCGATTAATTTATTTGGTCTCTGATATGACGGAGATTGTGCTTTGTAGTGATGTAAGTGATAGGAATTGGTATTTTAATACAACTGAAACAAACTAAAAGCTTTTCACTTAGTCACCACAATGGAAGCTGTTTTAATTTAGTATCTTTTACACTGGGGTGACGATAAGGGGGGGGGGGGGTTAACATGACAAATTCATGGGGCCCAGCATTTGTGGGGCGCCCATAAAGCAGTGGAGGGGGTCCAGTGGATACAGGGTAGAAGCTGTGAACATTTTGTGTAAGATGTGCTGTATAAGAGAGACACGGAAGTCGAGAGTTAGATGTTGAAAGTATGCAAAGTTTCAGTTTCACACTAGTGTAAGTGACGTTATGTATGGACCACCCCCCCACGCCACACACACACCACCCCCCGCTCTGACAAACTGACAGGATGCTGAATTTTATGAAAGGGTCCACAACGTTTACCTTTCATGGGGCCCACAGTTGGTAGCGGCGCCCCTGCTTTAACACCTCTAGACTTCTCCGTACATCTTCAGTATTGTGTCTCCAGAAAATTGGCCAGAAAATTTTCAGCAAACTTTGTCACAAAAATGACATAAAAAAAGAAAATGCAAACTTACACTGTATGGTATTTTTTGAAGGTAGAAGTATAATCTATGTTACACATAACATAAACAAAAGAAAAAGTAGAGCTTTCTCTTTCTGTTTTGCATCTAAAATGGGTCTCATTGATGTTTTTTTCTTTATGGATGAAAGCAAAGAATAATTTCAGTTCATCATCAGTCCACTTGTATCTGTTCACACTTTATATGAATATATGGAAAGACACAGTAAAATCATTAATGTATTTATTAATTGAATTTATTTATTTGTGCTCATTACTTATTATATAATCTGAGTCATTCTTTAACCCTTTCATGCACACTGGTCACTACAGTGGACAGCTGTCCAAAAGTGTTCTCTTGTATTTTCATGGATTTTGTTGTTTTAGTTCCATATCAGCCAACACAGTGGACACTTATGCATCATCCCATACACTGACATTCATACCATTACTGTAACTTTGCTGTTGTAGATAAGCCTGATCTGCAGTAAGATGTTTGAGAGTAAAAAAACTGCTAATTGTTATTAGACTGTAATTAACAGGGTTTTTTTTTGTATATTATCTCCACGCAGGTATGTTAAAATGTGAGAAAACATCCGATTAGCAGCATTAAAAATGTTTTTATTTCATAGTTTTCACACAGTTTATCAGTAAATACATGTTTCTTTGGTTCTAAAACTAAATGCATGGTGTCCAGCTGAGTGGACATTTTTGTCACTCCATAAAAATAGGCTAACAAAAATCAATAGAATTATTATTTTTATGCCTAAAGAGGGATAAAAACCGAATTTACCGAATTTTGTCATTTCCATAAACCATTACTAATGCATACTTGAAAATGTGCATAAAATATCTCACGGAAACAAAACTAGTATGACTTTTTATCTATTTATCTCCTAAATCTAATGCATATTGTACATCTACAGATTGTATATCTGACGTTTTCTATAAATCATGTCGGAGCTGGTAATGTGGTTTATCACGGCTGTTTCCTTTATGTCTCCAGCGGTCCCTGTTCCTCCAGCTAAATTTCCTCCTTCTTTCAGCTCTGCAGGGATTGAAAAAAAAAAAAAAAAAGCCCTCTGCATCATCTGCACTCAATCAGAATAATTATCCCAAGAAATGCACTGCAGAGCCCGTGAGAGGTGAGGGGAATGAAGCACAGAGGCTATTGGCAATCACCTCCCTCCAGTCATTATTAGTCATCTCTGCGCTGCTTTGGAAGAGCACCCGGACGGCTTGGGAGGAAGCCATGTGCAGCCAGCAGACATACAGAGAAAAGGCCTGATGTGACTCCGGTGCCCAAAAAGTATCAGCGATCTCTGAAGGCTCTGGCAGCACAACAGCTCCTCTGGGGACTGGCAGCCATCCGCACACGAGCATCGGCCTTATGTTCTGTCTGTCAAGCTTCCTCTTAGCCGTAGATCTTTAAACACTAAACTTGTCACTCTGAAGATGTGAGGGGAGGGGGGGGGGGGCGGTTTAAAGAATCCCTCAGCGGCTGACAAACACCTTTTGGTTTCTTTAGTCTAAAAATCCTCCAAGACGACGGAGTGTTTGAGTGTCAGGACTTGTGAACGCTTCCTGATGCAGCTCTTTGTGGAACATTGTGGGGTTCCTGTTTGATTGGGAAAAATGGCTTTGCAATCAAAAGTTCCTCAAAGGCTTCAAACTTTGTAAAGCATGCAGACAGACAGAAAAAATAAAACACTGATTAGACTCCAGTGCCCATGAAGTATCAGTTTTATGAATGTCCTGGCAGCCCGCACAAGTCCACAGGGGACTGGCAACCATCCTCAGATGAATATCTGGGTTCTGAATTTCTATTTCACCCCTGAGTTTTAGCCTTGTATCTGATCCAAAGAGTTCAAACACTGAACAGGTCAGCCTTAAGGTAAATCACATGGCCTTTAAACATACAGATAGATCAATTGCTGGACTTTTTCGATATAAAACAGAGACGTAGTGAGCATCACGGTGGTCTTTAGGTGATATGCCAATGTCTTTCATCTGCATTTGGTCATTCATTTTCCTAATGTACAGAGCTGTGTGTTGTCAGTAAAATGCACAGCAGACGGGTAAGAGAAAAAAAAGTCACTGAGGAGTGTTCCGTGCCCATGAATTACCCCTTCTGGCACCCCAACGGGCCTTCTGTGTACTGGCAGCTGTGCCCAGATGAATATTAGGGCTGTGTTTTGGATTTCAAATGTTCTCCCCTGAGACCTCTGGTTTTCTCTAAAAAGATTCATCCTAGCCCATCACTCTTGAGGTTAAAAAAAATCTAAAAGTACTTTAGCCAAGTAGCACATTTGGGTCCCAAATATTCCCAAAGACAGCTTTTATGTTCTTTCAACAGTTTTCAAACAAGTAATTTTCATGTTCGGTACAAAATTAATTAATACTGCAGTGTTCCAAATCAAAAGAGCAGCCAGGTCACCAAAATAAAATGTTGCCATTGTACATTTCTGCAAACCAAGATATATATATATATATATATATATATATATAATCTCAAAACAATTTGTCATTGAAGGATCTATCTTTTTGCCTTTCCTCAAGTCGGTTGGCGTAGATGGTGCATTTAGAAAAACCTGGACTTTGACACAAAATGGAGTTAGCGTCCCAACTCCAATAAATTTTCAGATTTAGGCAATGAAAGTGCTTTGGTTTAGGAAAAGGCTGCGGTTTGGTTTATGTATTAATAAATATGGTGTCACTTTTTCGTCACCTCTCTGTGGACTTTTTTCTATTACTCCCAATCTTGGTATCTTTCCCAAAATGTAACCAAGTACTGCCAGCACCTAAATCTATCCAGCAAAAGTTTAATAATACTGCTCCTGTTTCTTAAAGGCTGTTATTTGGCACCATGGGCACTCCCACTGAGATAACAGTTATATAAAAGTACCTAGAAATGTTGATATGAAACACATTTTGGTTCAGAAACTCTGAGGTTATACGCAAAAATGTGCAGACACTTTTCAAGAAAATAGGTTGCAAAAAGTCTTGACGAAAGATAATACTGACATTCTGACAGACGGACATCAGTAAAGCAACGCTGCTAAGAACAATGAGGGTGAATCATTGTATAAAGTTGCATGTTGGGAAAAATGAACTGTGAGAGAGCTGGAGGGGACTCATCGACATATTATCACAACTGGATTTGCAGGTGTGAGGCCTCCTTGGACAACAGTGTTGGCCAAAAGAAGTGGTCTGGGTCCAGAACTGAACCACGATTCACTTCATTTACAGTGTAAAACAGTCAGGAAGTTAAGGTTATCATCGCCCGTAAACAAAAAAAGAAAAATGAAAGGAAGATGGACGAAGTTAGAAAACAAGATGATCCACTAAAGAGTCATTTCCTGTTTCTGTCACATCTCCACTACACTGCCCAGTCAGAGACAAGTGGAACCGTCTGTCCTTCCATTTAACCCATAAAGACCCGGTACTACTTTTGTGTCAGTTCCCAAATTAATTTTCCTCTAGATTTAACCTTCTTAAATGATTTATCACCATGTATTATAATAAAGGGATTTACTACGTATATGTATTTACTATATATTAAACTTTTTTTGCAGACATCCACTCTGTAAACCTCTATCATTCATTCAAAGGTAAAAATCCTTTTTTTTTTTAAAATATTTCCTCATATCTAAAAATCTGTTCAATCAATCTTTATTTATATAGCACTTTTCATACAGTGAAATGTAGAACAAGTGCTTTTTTTTTTTTTTCACCACCATGCACACATATGCATGCACGCACACACCCCGCCACCCACGTAACCAGTGTTGGTACGAATAAACAACAGTAAAACAAAAAGAAATAGATAAAGAAATAGGGTGTCGATACCTTCTGTAAAAGTTTTACAGTAGCTGTGTTTCTCCTTCCAACCAGACTTATGAATTTTTCTGTGGCCTACTTTGATGTATATTCTGAATGTGCTGTATACATGTTCAATGAACCTTTCTAAAACTGGAATTGTGCTACATATCTTTCATGTCTTAATTACCTCTGCCAAGGAGGTTGTGTTTTCTTTGAGGTTTGTCTGTTTGTTTGTCTGTCTGTTAGCAAGATAACTCAAAAAGTTATGGAAGGATTTTGATGAAAATTTCAGTTTATTTTGATACTGGCACAAGGAACAAATGATTACATTTTGGTGGTGATTCGGGGGGGGGGGGACTGTTGAGCCACATTATGTAATAAATTCCCATTATGTAATAAAAGTTCAAAATGTAATAAGAATGTCACGTCATCTTGTAATAAAGCCGCATTATGTAATAAACTGACGCATTTTGTAATAAACTACCTCAATGCATTATGTAGTAAATTTTTTTGCATTATGTAGTAAGTTATTACAATTTGAGAAATTTATTACAAAATGCACTTGACACATTTTTATTTTCAGGAAAATGTAATGTGCTAAATTAATCTTTAAACTGTGTGGTTAAAGTTCTATAGCTCCTGTAACCAATTTCTTCTAAATATCTCTGAAATTATATTAATTTGGATTGTTATTACATAATGAACCATGTTATTACATTTTTTTAAAATAAAAATGTGTCAAGTGCATTTTGTAATAAATTTCTCAATTGTAATAACTTAATACATAATGTGAAAAAATTTACTATATAATGCGTTGACGTAGTTTATTACAAATGTGTCAGTTTATTACATAATGCGGCTTTATTACAAGATGACGTGACATTCTTATTACATTTTGAACTTTTATTACATAATGCGGCTCAACAGGGACACTGATCTGCCTTGGTAGAGGTTTGTGCTCTCCGAGTGCTTGTCTAGTTGGAAAATACTTCATTGAGAAAAAGTTCTAGTAATGAAGATCTAAATAGAATAAGCTGTTTACATGACAGCTATGATATCTATATGATGATCACATTTGGAATAATAGTGGAATATTAGCGTGCATGTAAATGTACTTAACGCTCTCTGAGGGGCAGATGTGCGTTTTGCTAAAGGTACTTCTTTCAGTGCAGTACTACGACACCGAGGCTGAACGGTCGTGCTGTATCCATTCTTCTTCAGAGATCCATGAAAGAATTGCGGGATCTGTAATATTCTGACTGACTTGTCATGTGATCCATTGTTACCCTAAAATATTGATTATTGCTGCTTTAAGGAACATTCTGCGGTTAGCCAGTGATTGCATGCAAGACATGAAAGCAGACAGTCACAGTGATGCGAGTCCAGTGCCCACAGACTATCACAGTCCTGTTAAAGTTCTGGCTGTACAACAACTCCTCTAGGGACTGGCAGCCATGCTCCAATGAATATATTAGCTCTGCTTTTAATGTCTTCTACTGTACTCCAGTCTGACATCAACAATGTATCCCATCCATATTCTTGTCACTCTTAAATATATGTTTATATAAAAGGGGCTACTAACACACAACAGCCAACAACCTTTTTTTTCCCCTTATTTTTCCATTGAATTTTTGCATATGTGAACTTTGTGTAAATCAGAATCTAGTAAGTAAGATGGTAGATAAAAGCCTACAGGTACAAGAAACCTCTTTACTTTAATAGTCTACAGCAGGCTGAATGAAGCGTGTATTTTTCCAAGCTGTATTTCAATCTAATGGAAGAACTGACACCATGCTAACTCCTCTGGGATTGGCAACTGTACTGACATGAATATTAGCCCTCCCTAATGAAACTCTAATATTTCACCCTTGAGGTTTCCACGTGTCTCCGACTCACACACAAAAGTTTTACCTTCTGAAATGTAATAAAAGCAGATGAAAAAGAGGAACGCAACACTCAAGTATGATGCTTTTCTGGCATATAACATATTATATAACCATGAAGGCACGTTTTGGATGGACTAAACAGACAGATACCTGATTGAAGAGGTCCTCGTACAGTGTGTTTGACTTTTCCACCTGAGACTCCAGGTCAGCCACAGTGTCTGTTTCCCATGACATTAAACTGTTTGGAAATAAGGTCAGGTTATTAGCTGTGTTGTAAGAGCTGTACAGATTTATATGTAGGGGAGCTAAGCCGGAAAATGTACGACAAATATGGGGAGTAGAGAGGAATTAAGTTCCAATTAAGGCGAGGCAATGGTATTTAAAAGAAAAAAAGGTAGATTTCAAGATGATCGAACAGTGGCAATACAATATAATACACTACAAAAACCATAAATGATCAGTTTTTAGGTCATAACACTGTGAAACAAAACAAAACGTATATAACTGCATATTGTAAATAAGTAGTATTAAAATAAATGCACTCATTAAGGTAAGGTCATTTGCTCCCAATATAAAAATATAGTTATGTACCATAGACTGTATGTAAAGATGGATGCCACCATGCCGTTTCTTTCATCTGTGTTAAAATGAAGCCAAAAGCTGATCAATGGAGCTGCTTTTATGATATAATTTGGAGCCAGAAGAGACACAGGGACGTCTGATTAGTTTCTGGCTGCAGATCTGATAGATTCTAGATTATAATTGGTCGTTGCAGCTGTCAGTCACATGTTTTTATACCAGAAAAGCAAAATGATCAGAAAGACGGAAACTTAAACTTAAATCATTATCAGAAAAACCACATAAAATGTCTCAAAACCGTTATTAGATAGGTATGTGAAGTTATTAGTTTGGCTGAAGACCTGTTAAATTAACAGACATTTGAGTTAAATTGCAAAGACTGAGATTTTGTATTTATTTGACAGAGTTTTCACAGTGTCTATATCCGTACCAAGGTTATAACAGTCTTGGATATTTCATCATAGTTGACTTTTATTTAGTTTTCTCTAATTCAGTTAGTTTTAATTAGTTTTTAGAGCAGGTTTGCTAGTTTTTATTAGTTTTCGTTTTTTTTCTAAATGCTTAGCTTTAGTTTAGTTTTAGATTTTTCATATCTTTTATCTTCCTCACCGTTGTATTTAAATAAATCCCATTCAGGACTCTTCTGCTTTCTCCTAACTTTAGTTTCCATGTTGCCAGGTAGAGTGGGGACGAGAAACCGACTCTGAAGCACAAGTGACGAGAAGAGGCGTATGGTGCCACCAGCTAAAATTGCTTGAGCGAAATAGATCGATTTCATATCAATCTGACATTGACAAAGACAAAAGCAAAGGGACTTTTATCCATAATTTTTGTATGTTTTAGTTAGTTTTGTAAGCACACAATACAGTTTCAATTTGTTACCATTTTTTCGTTCAATTATAGTTTTTATTTATTTCAGTTGACAAAAATGTTTTTTCAATTGTAGTTTTCGTTACTTTTCATTAACAGTAATAACCTTGGTCTGTACTTTCTATATATAATTTAAATACAATTAATATATACAGGGTGGGGAAGCAAAATTTACAATATTTTGAGGCAGGGATTGAAAGACAGTGTATGACCAATTAGTTTATTGAAAGTCATGAGAATTTATTTGCCACAAGAAAATTGACATAATAGAAAATGTTTTTATTCTATGTGTCCTCCTTCTTTCTCAATAACTGCCTTCACACGCTTCCTGAAACTTGTGCAAGTGTTCCTCAAATATTGGGGTGACAACTTCTCCCATTCTTCTTCAATAGTATCTTCCAGACTTTCTCGTAATAGTTTTGCTCATAGTCATTCTCTTCTTTCCATTATAAACAGTCTTTATGGACACTCCAACTATTTCTAAAATCTCCTTTGGTGTGACGAGTGCATTCAGCAAATCACACACTCTTTGACGTTTGCTTTCCTGATTACTCATATGGGCAAAAGTTTCTGAAAAGGTATGGATAATAGTGTTAGGTATGATTATGACATCAATATGTTTGGTTTCAAAACAACTGACGTAGTGCCTGCTGAGAAAAAACAACTAAATGTTCATTGTAAATTTTGCTTCCCCACCCTGTGCATAACTCTAAACCACCTGCACATAAATTCAATATAATCGAATATACTCAAGTGGTAATGTATGTCTAAAGCTGTAGGTCTATGACACAACATTTTAGAATATAGTGCATTGTTTATGGCTTTTTGTGTGTCTGCGTCATCCTCACTGTTTATATCTTACCTTTTACTACAGTCCGTGTCCTGTAGGGGGCAGTGGAGGCCCTGAATGGGACCCTCATCATGTGACCTTTTCCACAGTTTCTCAGCCCTCTTTTCCAACTCGCTGACTTGTCGCAGCAAAGCTTCTCTTTCCTCCATCAGACAGTCTTTAAATCTGTATGAAAAAGTAGTTTTCTGACTTATAAAACAGACCAGCAGGTTAAAAATAATGCTGTCTAATACAACAACACAGCAGTAAATCTTACATTAATGATTGTCGCAGTTTGATGTGGGAAATAGTCGGAGCCAGTGCTCCACTTATTCATGCTGGCATGTCTATGGAGAATAAAAGATGCTTGGAAATATTACCAATGTTCTCAACATAAATTTATTTAATCAAGGGAAAAACCCTTTCATTTATAGGAGTAAAAAGTCAGTGACTCTGTGCACCAGCTGCAGTGTGTAGTGACGTTATGGATGTAAATCGAGCACTGGTTCCTGAATAGTCAGTCCCAAAATGTTGGACACAGTGCTGCTATTAGTATTTATGTAAAAATAATTAATTCAGGGCTGCAGGGCAGTGCAATGGTTAAAAAGTATCTAGTATGGGGTTGAACTTTTCAGATTTCACAGAATTCTGGTGGGCAGGGATATGTGCTGAAGAACACACTTCCAGCATTCCTTCCATTTAAAGGAGTGATATTTAGCTTTTTTAAATTGAATTATGCATTTTAAAACATTTCCCTGTGGTCTACATCAACTGTAAATGCTCTGCTTGGGTCTGAATTCTTCATTAATTCAACTCCACAGGTCCATCTTCAACCCTATTTCTGAGTAATGACACCAGAAAGGTTGTTTTGAGTGCTGGCCCTTTAAATGCAAATGAGACACTTCACGCCCCACCCCCTCCAGATTGTTGACTGTGCTGCTCTGTCCCGTTCAACCGACAACTGAACATTTTAGGAAATGGGCTCAGTTTGGACATATTTTCAGTATGGGCTACAACCGCTGCTGCTGACAAACAATCATCACATACTCAAAGAAATGTTCCTTGGAAGTCTTGACCTTATATGTTCAAATGTAACTAGTTACAGACGTAACAAATTAAGCAGGAATTAAAACGAGTTGTAGAAATCCACTCGATTTTTTCAGGAATGAATATAAAGATAGCTTTGCAGCACCTGGAGGGTTCAAATTCAAACTTTATGAACTATTTGGGTTCAAATACACAGATAAATGAACCAAAGACTAATAAAAGTAAATTTAGCAAAATCTGAGCCCTTTAAGCCACTGTACGGCTGCAAACATCTTTTTTGTGCAGATCACATGGTTTTATTTGTGACGTAGTAAATCACAAGGGACAGAACCACTTGAGCGTCCTCCATCGCAGTATATTGTGTCACACAAATGACGATACAGGCTTGTTGACATGTTTTTTTAGGCCTTCAGCTTCTTTTACCGCCACCTACTGGACTGGAGGTTTCTTTTATCACTCCCCCCATATGTCATCAGCCTCATTTGAAGAAATTTCCAGGAACTTTTAAATGTGGTGATTACCACAGATTACCAGGAATTCCTTAACCCAGGTACATAAATTCCTGGAAACCATAATTCCGGAAAATGTTTTTGGAAAAGGGGCTATGGATATTACAGTAAGTATAAATGATAACACTGGTCAACAACAAATTTATTGTTTAAGTTTTTTGAGCTGATTTAGGATCATTTTGGTGTGCTGAATCCAAATATCACATTAATTTTGCTCAAACAGGTCAACTTTCTGAACTATGCTACAAATTGGCTTTTTAACATTTTTCCTTACATTTATGGGCATTTTCACATCATATGATACAAAATTCTTTCATATTTCTTGCAATAAACGAGTTCTGAAGATCTTACTTTTGCCAATTTATGATTAATGTTTTTTTTTTAATATTACAGGTGAATGAAATGGCTTCCACTAAAAGATCTTGCAAAAATAAGCCTGACGTATTCTGCTACATCTGCGGTGAATACACCATTGTACCTAACAGGAATCAAGTCACAAGTTTCATAAAGTGTGCTTACCAATCTTATTTTGGTATTAAATTTGGTGACCAAGATAAAGTTTGGGCGCCACACATGGTATGCAAGTCATGCACCGAGTATCTGCGTCAGTGGGCCAAAGGCAAGAAGAGTTCTCTGAAGTTTAATAAATACATCCTGTTAGAAAATTATTTTTTTCTCTTAAAACCTTTTTTGGGTGAGAACTATGTAAAAAATGAACTGATAAAGTCACAAAAATGTTATCAATTTTGTGAGAAGATCAAATTTTTCAAAATCAAATTAGCAAAAAAACCTGACCTGATTGAGAAAAACAGATGTCATTTTTGGATTTAGCGGTGCAAAATGGTCCTAATTCAGTTGAAAAAACCTAGACAACTTGCAAAAAACATTTTTTTGTAACCCGGTGTAAGATATGGGACTTTTTTAAGCATGGAAACTTTTCACTGAATTCACTGAAAATGCTGCTAAATGTCATATCTGTAAAAGAGTACATACAGGTAAGAGTCCAACATTATTATAGTAGGTTTTCACTTGTTCAGGCCAGTTGATTTTACCCTAGAGCCCTGAAATAACAAGAAATATAAAGTTAATTGTCATGTATAATGTACATGTGCATCTCAGGAGAGCTCAGTCCTCAGTTACTTCCATCATCAGCTCAGAAATAAAAACAATGAGCTTAATTTCTAGATTTTCCAGAACCCTAAATGAGTTTGTAGATTTATGAGCACTAGGAGCCAAATTTTATTGTTGAACCCTGTGTACTTGTAGCAGACATGATGAGTGAATAATATTGAATGGATTTGTCATCACTGGAAAGCCTGTATTTTTGCATGTCATGACTTCTGAAATGTTAAGATGTGAGGCATGTCTTTGTCACTAACAATACTGATTTTGATTTAAGTCAGTAAAATAAGTCCACTTTAACCCATAAAGACCCAAATATACACCAGTGACCAAAAGCATCTACTGATTGAAAATGTTTAATAACCTTAGATCCACTAATCCTTTCAATACGTGTCAATAATTGGTGTAAAATGCAGTTTGTCATCTTTTCATGGTCATCAGATATGACCCTTTTGGACGTTCAGAGGCTTTGTAGTTACCATGGAAACACCGTCATCTTCTACAACATTGATTCACCACTAAAATCGATGAAGTTTGATCAGTGACAGTGGATGGACACACTTAGTTTATGTTGTTAACTCTTTATCGGGCAAGTGACTATTTTTTGTAATTCCCACATACATTACAAGACAGTGACAGCAACAGTTACAGTGAGTCAAAAATCTCAGGTCTGATGTGGTCTACAGGGTCTGTAAGGTCCACCTCTGCATGAACAGTGAGTGTACCTGCTTTGTTAGGTACCATGAAGTAATGGTACTAATGTAAGGAATGATGTTCAAAGAGAGAATGTGGATGTGGACAGGGGTCTGGATCAGAACTTATGTTGGTCGAATGTTCTGAAATACATGTTCCATTCATGTTACATGTGTTTTTCTTGAATTTTTTATATTTACATAAGTTTTTTGTTTTTGTTTTTTTTTCCTTTGCCCCTTATGGGTAAGGAACCGAACATGTTAACTTCACTGTCCTTGATGACAAATTTTGAAAAATTTCACAAAAAGTAATAAAGTCTTGTCAGTAACATACTAAGGTTGAAATTTTTAATTTCAGAGTATTTGTATGAATGCACTGTAAAGGGTTAATGTCAGTTTTCCTTCAGTTTTCTCTGTTTTTGGTATAATAACCCTTAAGTGGGTCAGCCATGGCTCAGGAGGTAGAGCGGGTCATCCAATAACCGAAGGGTTGGCAGTTCAAATCCCGCTCTGTCCTAGTCATGTGCTGTTATGTCCTTGGGCAAGACACTTCACCCACCTTGCCTCCAGTGTCACTCACACTGGTGTCTGAATGTTTGGTGGTGGTTGGAGGGGCTGTTTTTGCATGAATTGTCAGCCCCAGGGCAGCTGTGGATACGAATGTAGTTTACCACCATCAGAGTATGAATATGAGAGCAAATGAATAATGGATTGAGGATCTTGGATTGTGCTTTGGGTGCCTTGAAAAACACTATAGAAATCTAATCTGTTATTATTATTATTAATAATAATAATAATAATAATAATAATAATAATAATAATAATAATAATAATAGTAAATGTAATCTCAGTATGATGATTAAAGTACATGATCCGTAAATTGAATATCGAAAAATACCAGATTTTCACTGAAAAAATGCAAAACAAAGAGGATAATATTATTATAAATGGTGATAAATCATTTAACCCTTTCATGCACTGTCCACTACAGTGGACAGTTCTTCTCCAGCTGTTCTCTTGTATATTCATGGGTTTTGTTGTTTTAGTTCCATATCAGCCAACACAGTGGATGCTTATGCACCATCCCATACATTGTAATTCAGATCATGTAACTTTACTGTTCTTGATAAACCTGATCTGCAGTAACATGTTTGAGTGTAAATCAATTGTTATTTGTTAGACAAGAAGGTTTTTTTTTGCATATTATCTCCATGAAGTGAGTAATTACTAGCATTAGAATATGTTAAAATGTGAGAAGACATCAGATTAGCAGCATTAAAAATGTTTTTATTTCATTGTTTTCATATCACTTTCTGATATTGGGTTTTAAACACGTTTCTTTACTTCAAAAATTAAATGCATGGATATTTTTGTAACTCCATAGGAAAAAAAAACTCGATCGCATTGTTTTTTTCATGGCTAAACACTGAAGAAAAAAATTTTGACTAAGGTTCTCATAATTCGTGCATGAAAGGGTTAAAAAACATTTAATAGAGAGAAAAAAATTAATTGGGAACAGCCACAAAAGTAGCACTGGTTAAGTACTTTTCAGAGCCTGTACTTTTTACTTTTACTCGAGTAAAGAAGTGGAATCAGTGCTACACAAGTATCTGACGCTCTACTATTACTTCTTTGCTTGTCGGTGTATTTTGTCTCCATAGACCTGTGAAAATTAATCTCCTTTGAGGACAATGAAGAAAATGGAAATAAACATTAGTTGTATGTTCAGTTTCAGCTCAGACTCTTTTATAACAAATCACCTGCAGCAGTGTTTTCTAATCATGTCTGTTGTACATCATCGTATAGACGGTACAAGTCAGTGAGGGAATGTGTTGTGGGTAAAAATACCCACCTCTTTACACAACACATCCAGTAGCGCTGTTGCTGACACAGCCACTCAAACTGCTCTGCTGTCTCCTGCAGTTTCCTCAGACTCCCATCGTTCTCCTGCTGCAGCTCTCGTACCTCCAAAACAAGACAGTATCCCAGCACAGGATGGAGACAATGAAAAAGCAAGAATTAAGACTCCGATTAAATTTAGATCAGAAAACACTTTACGACCACTGCTTTTCTTCTCCTTTTTATTCCCCTGGACATGTATAAATGTCTCAAAGGGAAGATAATTGTAGACCTGGATTATTTCCTTTTTTGATGGACCGGTTGAAGCAGAGGCCAGTAAGGGAGTGATTCTTCTAAGCCAGATGTAAATAAAAGAAAACTGACAGTGTATAGGAATGTTTCACTAATGCCCAGACTCAATACACACTGCTGCATAACTAGTGCCAACAAAACCTGAATTAGTGATGTTTTTAAAATTTGGCGGCAGTACATAAATTTGAGCCTTGAGGTTTATGTTTCATGAAATAATCTAATTACTCAAAATCCAGCAGAAGACTGTTACTCACTCATTTCAGCGGCACGTTGCCACATTGACCTAAACTAGCCTGAACAGTTTTAATCTTTTACTTCTGATTGGAAGAGTTGGCAGCAGCAACATGGAGGAGGAGCTGGCAACGAACTGGACGAAGAGAAATACGCCGAATTCATAAAACCATTAAAAATCCATTATTATTTATCTGTTTTTGTTCACTCAGAGAACAAGAACCCACTGTTAAAGATAGGGCCAAGCCTGACATCTCCTGGAAATATGTGGTACTGCAGCTACAGACCTCCCATTAAATGTAATATCAATAAGGAATAAGAAAAATGGTTTAATTGTGTAAAAAATAGAAAGAAAATATATAATGTTACCATAGCACTGAAAGATCAAGGTGATAATACCAAACTGTGAAAATCCTGTAAACTTTTACTTTACAAGTAAAGGATGTTTTGTTTTGTTTTGTTTTTTTTCCATTCTTTGTTTATTCGAAAGCAGATTGTACAAAACTTGTCTTTCAGGTACAGTTCAGTGTCGACACCTGAAATGTGAACGAAGAATGAGTTGCTAATCCAATTTTTTTTGTTAAATACAGAACAAAAATAATAAGTGGGCAGGAGGAGAGGGCTTTGCTCCGCTTCTTCATCAACAAGATAAGAAACAATAAAGTGTATATGTTTACACTAACCTAAACAGAAATGTAGATCATATACATGTTCTCATATAACCAGTATAATCAATTCACATCAATTACAGGTTTTACATAGTTTGTCCACTTTGACCAAATAGTGAAGAAAGATTCCCTTTGACCCTTAAAACCAAATGTCAGCTTCTCCAGAATGTAAATATCCTGTACAATATCAATCCATTCTTCCATTGTGGGTGCTTCAGGCTTTAACTATTTTCTAGTGATAGTCTTTTTGCTTGCTACCAAAAGCTTTAACAACAGCTTTTCATCTTTCAGAGTCCAGTCACTGCATGAAATAACAAGTAAAGGTTTTTTACTGACATATTTACTAAAGTCAAAACTAATTATTACGTTACTCAGTATGTGTGTTAAAAGTAAAATATAGGCTAACAGTAGTCACTGTGCAGTAAAATGGTCTCTGTCAGTGTTTTACTATTACATCTTTCATTTCTGGGTTCGTTTTACTGCTGTGGCGGTTTATGGTTGAGCTCATTTGACCTACTTTATATACTGCCGGTAGTTAAATCTACAGTAATGCATAATCTACAAGATCACTGTACTATATGTCTGTAGAGTTTCTGTCCTTTAAGAACCATGTATCTATAAAGAGTCAACTTCAGAAAATAAGGCTTGTTACCAGTTTTGTGATTATGTATTTTCTAGCAACTCCAAGAGAATTTTAAGAAAGTTTATTTATCTTAAGAAGGAGAGGAATGATCCCTACCCTTTACGAATCATCATCCTTCAGTTTAACATAGTGCTGTCAAACAATTAGAAGTTTTAATCAGATTAATCATAGGGTTGCTGGGGATTAATTTCGATTAATCACGATTAAATATCATTCATTTTTAATCTATATTAAACGCGTTTCATTTTGTATGAGCAAACAGACTCAAGAAGGAGGGGAATATACAGTCGTAGAAAAAATTATTAGACCATCAAAAGTCATGAAAAACAATGGTTATACAATCCAGTACTAACTCCTGTGTGTATCATGTGACTAAAACAGACAGAAAAGAAAACATGGAATGCCTAAAAGCACTGTTTTTGTCAGTACAATACCATAGATATTGATGTAAGAACTGAAGTGATTTTGGTTATTATCAAGAAAACCATGGAAAATGGATAGATATCAGCTCTTAAATTAAACGACTATGAGCTATTTTTGTTATTATCATTATATTTGTCCAAACAAATGTACCTTTAGTTGTACCAGGCATTAAAATGAACAAAAAATTGAAGAAAACACGGCAAGGTCTAATAATTTTTTCCACGACTTTATATGCATTTAACATGTTTATTAAACACCTTCAACTATTTCAATAAAACAACTTGAAACAACTGTTCCATCTTGTTTTTTTGTCCTCATATTTCCATCCAGAGGACCAACGTGCTGTTTACCGTCTTCCATCTTTATGGGTTGGTTCTACTGCCTGTAACTACCGGATCAGCTGTCCATTTGTTCATGTGCGACGTTAACTCTACTTGGACAAACTGACCCAAATGCTTTGGCACGTTCACAGAGGTGGGTAGAGAAGCGAAAAATTAGACTCAAGTAGAAGTACTGTTACTTTAGAAATATATTACTCAAGTACAAGTAAAAAGTAGTCATCCAAATAATTACTCAAGTAAAAGTAAAAAAGTACTTAATGAAAAAATTACTCAAGTACTGAGTACTCCCTGAGTAGCATCATATTTATTGTTCTTTTAAATTCAACAATTAATAAATGAAATGTTAAAATAAAATATATAGAACATTTATGGGAACGTTACAGCTAGTTACAACTATACCTCACAATAATCATTGATGGTTCCATCACTTTAATATTTCTAGTCTGTTCTTATGGAGGCAGATACTGTGCATGTTTTTCTATTTACTTTTACGAGTTAGCCTAGATATCTTTACCTTAACATATCTTACCCTTCTGTTGAATTTCTTTAACTCATGTGAGTCATGTGAGTTTTTGGCGGAAATCTTTCTAACAAAACAAAACAAATGGCTTGTCCATTAACAAATGACCAAAAATAAAAGTAACAAGTAGAGTGTGCATCATTGTAATAGAGTAGAAGTAGCGTTTCTTCTTCATAAATATACTCCGGTAAAAGTAAAAAGTATGTCATATTAAAAGTACTCTTAAAAGTACAATTTATATAAAAAAGTTACTTAAGTAAATGTAACAGAGTAAATGTAATGCGTTACTACCCACCTCTGCACGTTCAGAATCATTCTCTGCTGCAGATGGGTTAAATACGTTCAAATTTTTAATCAGATTAATCATGATGATGGATTAATCTGCATTAATGCGTTAATTTTGACAGCCCTAGTTTAACACAAAAATTTGGAGATAGATGGTTTTCACAGAACAGAAAATTGTCAGTAAAACAATCGAACACATGTAGTAAAAAGTCTAACAGTTGCAGCTGAGATGGAGGCTGTTGCAACAGAAGTATAAAACAAAATAAAATGGACATACTAAAGTAAATACAGAACCTCTTACAGAAGTTCTTTGCTTTGTTCTACCACTGATGAAGACTCATATTTCATTATTTCATTCTGCAACTTTTCTAGAAGAGTTTTCTGCAGCTCATTGTTTCTGTAACTGAAACCACTAATTATTGAAAAGGCAGCTTTTATTCCCCTGTGAATGTTAAATACTATCTTTTCATCTCAGTGTTATTTGTCAGTCAAGACAGAATGATTACAACAAGAAATGTAGAAGGCTGTTTTGGACTGAATATCATATGAAAAACACATTTCTGTCAAGAAGTGTTGAGCAGTTTTGGTTTGTTTGTGTTTTTTATTTAAATTGTACTGAACTTGCTCTTAGTGTACCTACAAATGACCTAATATTACCCCAGATGATCAAATGCAAACCATTGGATTTCATTTCTCTTTAACATTACATATTCATATGCATTACTATTTACATTACATATAGACAGAATAGACAAATCTACAAAGCTCTTCTATTTGTGCTATCAGTTTAAAATAATTTTACTTGTTTTTAAACCCTTCCATGGTCTTGCACCGCCCTACCTCTCTGAGCTCCTTCACATATGCACACCAACTCACCTCTAAAATCAGTTGATCGGCTGCTCTTGATGGTGCCCAGAACAACTTGTAAGCTCTGAGGAGATCTGGCCTTTGCTGTTTCTGGTCCCAGATTGTGGAACAACCTGCCTCTGTATGTCAGACAGACCTCCTAGTAGCCTGTTTTAAAATCTCTTCTTAAAACCCACCTGTTCTCCTTGGCTTTTTAACACTCTTGTAATGTTGACATTTTGTTTCTGTTTTTATATTTCAACTGCTTTTATTTATTTGATTTTATTGTTTCTCAGTGCTTTCGTTATTATTTTTAAATGTGCTTTTAGTCTTCTGTACATCACTGTGGTTGATTTAAAGTACTTTATAAATAAAGTTGGATTGGATTGTTTAATCAAATACTAAAACGCAGGCAAATTTTATTGTTTTGACTTAATAAATACCACATGATGTTTGTTGTTTGTCAGTCTATGTATCTTTTTCTGTACAACTCACACTCACCTCTTTCTGATGTGCACTATGTAAATCCTCCAGCTCCTTCACTAGTGTTTGATTGGTCTCTTGTAGCTTTTCCAACTCCACTGTCTTACTATAAAAGAAGGCAAGACAATTATTTTCTCAGTTTATTCTGCATTTTATTACATTGTTTCATAAAGTCACTTTAGTTTCACTGGATTGCTACAGTTATGGATGCATCAGAATCATACAGTCACGGAAAAAATTATTAGACCATCAAAAGTCATCAAAAACAATGGTTATGCAATCAAGTACTAACTCCTGTGTGTATCATGTGACTAAAACAGACAGAAAAGAAAACATGGAATGCCTAAAAGCACTGTTTTGGTCAGTTCAATGTCATAGATATTGATGTAAGAACTGAAGTGATTTTGGTTATTATCAGTTACTATTGTTATTATTGGTTATTATCAGAAGAAAACATGGAAAATGGATAGATATCAGCTCTGAAATTAAACTCTTATGAGCTATTTTTGTTGTTATCATTATATTTGTCCAAACAAATCTACATTTAGTTGTACCAGGCATTAAAATGAATAAGAAATTGAAGAAAACAAGGGTGGTCTGATAATTTTTCCGTGACTGTATATGATGTTTCTGGTTCCATCATAGTGCTGCATTAATGTATATGTTAACTTTTGCTTGAGTTAATCCTTCAGTTTATCTAAAACAACAAAAATCAATACATCTGGAGATATGACGTTTCACAAGATGGGGATAAAAAACTAATCTGACAAGTAAAGTAAAACAATAAGTACAATATTTAGCTTTGTTTGGATTTTAATTGATTTCTTTTTGTTTCTTTTACTTTCTTTTACTTTAGTTTGTCTCTCCATTGTAGTTGTAGTACATTGTAAAGGGTTTATCCAAATAAATTAACCCTGTAAAGCCTGAACCATTAAATCATTGACAGAAAATTCCAGTTCTTTGAAACTGGAGCCTTTATTGGTCCTTCTGAACAACCCAAAAGATGTTTTTTCAAATATCAGTTTCCATGTATGAGTTTCAATTTTGTGTCATATTTGATACATCAGGTGATTTTGGTTATTATCAAGAAAACATGGAAAATGGATAGATATCAGCTCTGAAATTAAACTCTTATGAGCAATTTTTGTTGTTCTTATTATATTTATCCAAACAAATGTACCTTTAGTTGTAGCAGGCATTAAAATGAACAAGAAATTGAAGAAAACAAGGGGTGGTCTAATATTTTTTTCCACGACTGTATTTATCAGTTATTGTCCAAAGAAAACTCACTTTCAGCTACTGATTTTTACATTCTGGTAAAAACAGACAGGCATCTCCTCCATGGGAAAATCCACCATTATGACCACTAATATATTTAAAAAACACACTTAGGAAAAGGCCCGTCTGAACCAGTTTCCTTCTCTTTAAAAGAATTACCCCTGTGCTATAAACACACCCCTTAAACCCATAAAGAGTAAAGAGACAGTATTTCTTTTTCTTTTCTATTTTTAAAGCAGTCATAAAAAGCAATGGTAAAAATTGTTAAGAGAAGAGTCATTTGAGGTGCTTTCAGACTCCAGATGACTTGGATTGATTGAAACCAAAATAATCGTTCTTATTTTGCTGTGTTTTTACAGGTGGTTGTTACACAGATCTACCGATTCATCTGGACTCCTAGACTATTTACTCTGTCACAGGTAAGCAAATTACATTCTTTATCATGACTATTTCAAGGTTTTTAATAAGAAGAATTTTAGGGCGAAGTATTAAAGCATAAATATTTTAGCTTTTTGTTAACGTTAGGATTTCTTTCATCTTGTCACTTGTGGGGGCGGCTGAATCCCTGATACAGTGTGATAACATATTCAGACCATAATCCAGCTCTGCGAAGTCTCCACAGGGATTCAGAAGTCAGCAGATTGAGACACAGAGGACGACTGTGTTTTTGCTGACTTTAAATCTCATGTTCGAGCTGGGTGTTTTTATTTAGTCTTGAGACAACACTGTGAGATGGGGTTCTTCTCTGTGGGTTTGCAGAGCAGCTGGTGACAGCCGCACTTGGCCTCAGTTTACTGGAGATGGTAATTGAATGTTTTTATTCATTTTAATGTTTCTTTTTTTTAAGTCTGTGAACTGATCTGGATTAAAATTCATTTTTTGGTGTTTTTCTTGGTTGTAACAGTTATGAGTGATACAACAAGGATATAAAGAGTTACTGCAGGTGAACAAAACAGTTCTTTTCAGCATGTTCACTCTAGAATCAGATTTGTTTGCAGAATTGGCCACTTAACCCTTTATCAGGGAAGTGACTATTTTTGGTAATTTCCGTACGCATTACAAGACAGTGACGGCATTAGTTCCAGTGAGGACAGTGAGTCAACAATCTCAGGTCTAATGTGGTCTACAGGGTCTGTAAGGTCCACCTCTGCATGAACAGTGAGTGGACCTGCTTTGTTAGGTACCAGGAAGTAATGGTACTAATGTAAGGAATGATCACAGGTGTCTGGATCAGCACTTATGTTGGTCTAATGTTCTAAAAATGTTGGTTCTAATGTTCTAAAATAAATGTTCCTTTAACCTTACATGTGTTTTTGTTCTATTTTTATATATACAGGGTGTCCCAAGAAAATTGACATCATTTAAGACACAAGTGTCAAACATGCGGCCCGGGGGCCAAATCTGGCCCATCAAAGGTTCCATTCCGGCCCGCAGGATGAAAGTGCAAAAATTAACCTGAACAGTGGAGGTCGTCAAAAATCATTTTGGTTCAGGTTCCACATACAGACCAATGTGATCTCAAGTAAAAATAACAACACAATAACCCATAAATAATGACAACTACAAATTTTCTTTGTGAAAAATTATGTGGAAAAATTGTGAAAAAATAACATTACACTGTGAAAATATTCACATTTACAAAACTATTTTTTCCACAATAAAATGGAAATAAATACATAAATAAAAACAAAGATGAATAACCTGAAATGTGCAATTTGAACAACATTCTGCCTGTTACTAAATGTTTTGTGCATGTATGGATCCACTGTGATCTGGAGTTGTGTTAATAATAAGAGATGGAATATTGTAGAAATTGTTCAAATTTTAGTTCGAACTCCAAAATTGTAACAATATTCTGCCTTTTACCAAATGTTTATGTAACATTGTGTGTAAATGTACATGTATAAATAATAAGTCGAGGCATAATATTGTTAAAATTGCACTAATTTTTTGAATGAAATTTCTGTTTTTTCAGGTTTTTCACATCTTTTTTGTAAAATGTTAATATTTTCATAATTTAACTGGGGTTTTTTTTGTACTAAAACAAAATGAAAAACTTGGATTTGTCATTATTTATAGGTTATTAAGTCATTATTTTACTGGTCTGGCCCACTTGAGTTCAGATTGGGCTAAATATGGCCCCTGAACCGAAATGAGTTTGACATCCCTGATTTAAGATGTCCATGGTCAGGAGAAATGATACTAAATAGGATTTATTTTGGACATAAAATGTTTTTTTTTTTTTCTACAAATTTCAAACGAAAAATTTTGGAGGATGGTAATTTTATAATGTTCCAAAGTTATTACAAATGTTCAACGTGTGACACGGCACACATCAAGTCAGTAGTGGAGTTCCTTCCAAGGCTAGAATAGTTTTGGATTTTTCATTATAGTTTTAATTAGGTTTGACTTTTTTTTCTCTAATTCAGTTAGTTTTAATTTATTTTAGGGCAAGTTTGCTAGTTTTTATTAGTTTTTGTTTTTGTTTTTTCTAAATGCTTAGTTTTAGTTTAGTTCTAGTATTAATTTTAGTTTTTTTTTTTTTTTTTATATCTTTTCTCTTCTTCTCTGTCATATTCAAATAAATCCCAGACAGGACTTTGCTGCTTTCTCCCAACTTTAGTCTCCATGTTTCCAGGTAGAGTGGGGACCAGAAGACGACTCTAAACGGCAAGTACCGTATGATGACGTTAGCTAAAATTGCTAGAGCCAAATAAATTTCGAATCAATCCGACATTGACAAAGATGAAAACGAAGGGAATTTTATCCATAATTTTTAAATGTTTTAGTTAGTTTTGTAAGTACACAATACAGTTTCAGTTAGTTAGCGTTTTTTTCTTTTAATTATAGTTTTTATTTATTTCAGTTAACGAAAATGTTTTGACAATTCTGCTTTTCGTTATTTGGTTAGTTTTCGTTAACGATAATAACCTTGGTTCCTTCCTCTTGAAACTTATTATGCCACATCCAAATCTGCTTTCCTGTTGGCGCTTGTTTCTGAAATTTTCTAACAAATTCACGTTTTACAGTCACATTTGTCTGAGTTTGGGCGTACTTCAGTATACAGAATGCCTTTTCTGTTGCAGTAAACGGCACGTCTATTCCTGAAAGCAGAACAATAAAAATGATTACACTTTTTTGAGCAAAAAGAGCAAACGCATTTTAAACAAATTATTAGGAGATGAAATTATTTCAAATTTTTTGGGACACCTGTACTTCTTGGATGTTTTATTTTATTGTATTTATTTATTTATTTATTTATTCATTCATGTATTTATTTATTTATTTATTCATTCATTCATTCATTTATTTATTTATTCATTTATTCATTTATTTATGTATTTATTTAGCCACTTATGGGCAAAGAACCAAATATGGTAACTTGATTAACCTTGATTTATACAAAACAATAAAAAAAAAAAAAAGTCACAAAAGTACTAAAGTATTGTTATGTCCTCCACTAAGGTTGAACTTTTAAATTTCAGATTATTTCTATGAGTGCCCTATAAAGGGTTAATGAGACAAACAACCACTATGACCTGAAGTGTTTATAACTGATCTACACATCAGTCGTACTCCTGAATTAATCCCTGAATGGGCTCACGTTCACATCTTTCCACTCTTATTTTATAAGTTGTGTTTCATCTTGGACATCTGTTAAAACAGGTGTGGGTGTTTGTGTTCTTGTGCCTCTATAAGTGTAACCACATGATGAATTAGGCCACTGATTATCATGTGCTAACTCCCTGCTACATTAGTGGTTACTTTGGGGAACAGAATGGCCTAAAGCGCAACTGAACTTAGAAATGAACAAGTCGTTTCAGGAAGCAATTCACTTCAGTTCGTTCACCCTAAAGATTTGTTGTTCTGAGGAAATTGTTAGTGACACAACAATGAAACATTTGTGCTGCAGCTGAACTGAACTCAAAGTTCACATGGAATAGTACGACCAAAACATTGTTGAGTATTATTTTCAACCTGCACTGATCCATTCTATTTTCCACAAAACAACATTAACCCATAAAAACCCAAACATCCACCGTGGACCAGAACCATTTACTGATTGAAAATGTTTAATAGCCTCTGAACAGCTAATCCTATTAATCCATGTAAAGAATTGGTGTAAAATACAGTTTGTCATCTTTTCATGGTCATCAGATATGACCCATTTGGACGTTCAGAGGCTCCGTAGTTACCGTGGAAACACAGTCATCTTCTACAATATTGATTCACCAGTAAAACCCATGGAGTTGGATCAATGACAACGGATGGAGATGCTTGTTTTATGTTCAGTTAATGTTATGTTTACTGAAAATGTCACTTTTTCTTCAGTTTTCTCTGTTTCTGATATTATAATCCTCAACTTTAATTTCAGCTTTTTTGAACATCTACATGATCAGTGAATTAAATATAGAAAAATACATGCAAAATGAAGAAGATACTATTACAATAAATGGTAATAAATCACCTAAGAAAGGTTAAATAGCCTCCTGAGACCCAGGAAAGTGAACATTTAAGCTTTTTTACGTTAAACAATTGTCTTGATTGGAAGCTGCATAATGCAACACATACATTTTTACATTTTTATTATTTTTTATTTATTTTTTAATGGAATGTCCTTTGAAATGGGCAGCATTTTTTAAGTAAAACCGTCAAACTTTTGTCCCCTACAGTGGACAAAAATGCATTGCTGGGTCTCAGGAGGATAAAAGGAAAAAGTCATTTGGGAGCTGCCACAAAAGTAGCACTGGGTATTTACGGGTTAACCCTTTACAGGGTGCTCATAGAAGTACTCTGAAATTCAAAATTTCAACCTTAGTGTGTTATTGGAGGACATAACAAGACTTTATTGCTTTTGTGTAATTTTTCCAGAATTTTTATTGTCATGTAGAAAATCCAGGTCAATTAAGTTACTATATTTGATTCCTTGCCCATAAGTGGCAAAAAACAAACAAACAAACAAACAAACAAAAATCCTAGAAGTATATATAAAAAACACAAAAAAAACACGCATAAGGTGAAAAGAACATCACTTTTAGAACATTAGACCAACATAAGTGCTGATCCAGACCCCTGTCCACATCCACATTCCCCTTTTGAACATCATTCCTTACATTAGTACCATTACTTCATGGTACCTAACAAAGCAGGTACACTCACTGTTCATGCAGAGGTGGACCTTACAGACCCTGTAGACCACATTGGACCTGAGTAGGGCTGCACGATTTTGGCAAAAAATAAAATCCCGATTTTTTTTCCCCTAAAAACTCGAGTTTCGATTTCGATTTTTGGGTAAAACTACAAAAGACAACAGAAGTCAGCATGTCGTTTTTGTGAGCAGCCCGCAATGCAAGGCACTGCTCTGACCTCAAATCTGTGATGGTATCACATGATGAACCCACAGAAGTTTTTTTTTTCTTCATTAAATCTTTATTGAATGAAGTAGAGTATACAAACAATGTATACAACAAGAAAATAACATAAGTTTGCCAGGGGGAATACTCTACAATAAAATGTCATCAGAGCAAATTCTGATGGTTTTTTATTGCCTTTTTGTTTCCAGATTTATCTAACAGCTTTAAATAAAGTTCAACATCTTTTAAAAAATAAATAATGTTTGGTTTTGTGTTCCAGAACGTACATTTGTGAATGAAAAATTTAGCACGTAAGATGAAATCGATTTGATGATTTCCCGTTTTTAAAAATCGGCCTTATTGAAACAATCCGATTTCGATTTAAAATAGATTAATTGTGCAGCCCTAGACCTGAGACTGTTGACTCACTGTCCTCACTGGAACTGCTGCTATCACTGTCTTGTAATGTGTGCAGAAATTACCAAAAATAGTCACATGCCTGATAAAGGATTAAGTTCAAATTGTCAAGAAGATGATTCACAAAACAGTGGCAACAGTAAAAACAATCTAGTTAAGACTTGATTTTGTCTGGGTAGCTATTCGTTTATTCATTAATTTATTTGTATTTTAGTTTTAGTCTCATTTGTTGTTCATTCTGTCTGTCTCTGTCTTTTCATAACGACACATCTCAGATTACTGTTTACCTGTGCAGCTCATCCTGGAGCCTGTCTGTCAGTGCAGCTCTACGCTGGGACTCAGCATGCAGCTCCGCCTGGAGGCTCTGTTCCACAGCAGCTCTGTGCTGGGCCTCAACATGCATCTCCTCCACAAGGCCCTGTAACCTCACCTCAGAGTTCTGGAGACACAGCACCTCTGAGCCCACCTGTCGAAGCAGCTCTGCATCTCGGAAGCTTTCCTCTGCCAGGAGGACCATACGCTGCTGCAGCAAGTGCACCAAGTCCTGCAGCGGACAGACATGGAAATGCACCGCAAATTTACAGGAGATCCTCACCTCTGAAGACATGAAAATTGCCAGGTAAAGTTTTGCATGTTTGATAGGTTCATGATTTTTAAAATTATTGCATCCTTATAGTGCTTCAGTCATCTGTTTATACAACATATATAGTTTTAGAACTTATTTTCTGGTGCAACTGCTGAAGCTCATCAAGGGTTTAGATTAAGTTTGCACATTTAATTGAACATTTTTGCACATTTGCAAGTGTATGAACAATACAATAAAATACAACAACAACTCTAATTTCCCAGTTTGGGATAAATAAAATCTATCTATCTATCTATCTATCTATCTATCTATCTATCTATCTATCTATCTATCTATCTATCTATCTATCTATCTATCTATCTATATATTTATCGTCTCTCTCTCTCTCGCTCTCTCTCTCTCTCTCTATCTATCTATCTATCTATCGTCTCTCTCTCTCTCTCTCTATCTATCTATCGTCTCTCTCTCTCTCTCTCTCTATCTATCTATCTATCTATCGTCTCTCTCTCTCTCTCTCTCTCTCTCTATCTATCTATCTATCTATCTATCTATCTATATATCTATCGTCTCTCTCTCTCTCGCTCTCTCTCTCTCTATCTATCTATCTATCTATCGTCTCTCTCTCTCTCTCTCTCTATCTATCTATCGTCTCTCTCTCTCTCTCTCTATCTATCTATCTATCTATCTATCGTCTCTCTCTCTCTCTCTCTCTATCTATCTATCTATCTATCTATCTATCGTCTCTCTCTCTCTCTCTCTCTATCTATCTATCTATCTATCTATCTATCTATCTATCTATCTATCTATCTATCTATCTATCGTCTCTCTCTCTCTCTATCTATCTATCTATCTATCTATCTATCTATCTATCTATCTATCTATCTATCTATCTGTCTCTCTCTCTCTATCTATCTATCTATCTATCTATCTATCTATCTATCTATCTATCTATCTATCTATCTATCTATCTATCTATCTATCTATCCTCTCTCTCTCTATCTATCTATCTATCCATCTATCTATCTATCGTCTCTCTCTATCTATCGTCTCTCTCTATCTATCCTCTCTCTCTCTGTCTCTATCTATCTATCTATCTATCTATCTATCTATCTATCTATCTATTGTCTCTCTCTCTCTCTCTCTCTCTCTCTCTATCTATCTATCTATCTATCTATCTATCTATCTATCATCTCTCTCTCTCTCTCTCTCTCTCTCTCTCTCTCTCTCTCTCTCTATCTATCTATCTATCTATCTATCTATCTATCTATCTAATCTCATTTAATCTATCTAATTCCATAGAGATTAAATTGTTCATATTAATCAGGTATCCAAGGACTGCAAGCAGTAGTTTTTGCCCTTTAAGTAAATGCACGTCACATCAAATACACTTGAAGGTCAAAGAATTCAGTGCAAGTTCAAACCTGACACTATAATAAATCTATGTGAGAGGAAAATGAGCGATGAGTCATACACAGTAAATCTTTAATCATGAATACCAAAAGGTTTCTTGAAAAGCTACTCATTCACACTGGTGGAAGTGAAAAGAAGATATAAAAGTACCAGTAAAAAAAAAAAAAGAATGATATATTACAGGTAAAAGTCCTATCAGTAAAGAAATATTTTCAGCAAAATGCAGTTTTTTTCAGTTCCTCTGATTGATATATTATTACGTATGATATTATTAGATTATTGAAGCATTAGTGTGAGGCATCAGCGAATTTGACCTTAATATCCAGTCATTTGTTTTCAGGTTGTATTTGCATTAAAAAAGCTTGTTATTTACATACATGGTGTAAAATCTTCATCCAAAAGATAACACATAACTTCAATCAGTGACATCTTTTAAATCACTTCTTAAAACACATTTTTATAGACTTGCTTTTATGTGATGTCTGTCCCTTTTTAACTTTTAATTTTAATTTTTAAATTTGATTCTGTTTGATTATTAATTTGTTCATACATCTCTCTAATTGTGTCGCTTCTGTTTTAGTGTTTTTACTTGCTTCGTGTATCCTGCTGTTGTGCCCTCTGTTAAAGCACTTTGTAAACTTTGTTTTTAAAGGTGCTATACAAATAAAGTTATTATTATTATTATTATTATTATTATTATTATTATTATTATTATTATTATTATTATTATTATTATTATTATTATTATTATTATAACTTAATCTGTGAGACACATGTTATGGAATAAGAGTTATTTGAGATTATTTGGATTAACTATAACAATAAAAAATACTAACAACCTCTAATTTGTACTTATTTCCAGTGTGAAGTTACTTTCTTCCACTTCATTTGTTACTGTTCAGCTACAACATGAAAATACCAAAACCTATTATTTCAGGATTATTAAAGATGCTGATTTGGCTAATGAAAATATCTAAAATTGCACCATGAGCTGATCTGAGGTTTGGGTCTGAAAAAGTACCATAAACATTTGCAAAAGGCTTAATGGAACAAAGACAAAGAAAATACAAATGCATTTCTGCAACACACTCATGCTGTTTTCTCCATTTTTTCTATGTTTTTAAATAGAAAGTGATGATGTGAGCCTCTTCAATCTGCAAAGCTGAAAACATACCTGTGTAACCTACAACAAGCAGCCAAAAAGGTTGGTAACAGCTGCCAAAGGCTTTTCATTTACAGTATGTTAACACTGGCACTTACTGGTAGCCTAATTACAGTGCAATTACCGTAATTTCAGCAGAGGTGGCCTTCTGGAATGGTCACGGTTTCATGGATTCAAATTATGGGATTTCAATGAGGTTAAACACTAGAAGGTTAAATGACACAAATTAAAAGAAATCACTGAATCAGGCAGAAACTGGCCTTCAGGTATGTTTATCCAAATAAGAATCAAATTGCCAAACCAACATTTGAAGTACAAATAGAGCTGAACGCTGTTTTGGAAATCGCAATTTGGTGAAAGAACTATGAAAGGATAATAGACCTGGAGATTGACTGGTGCTTTTTGGACTCTTTTACGTTGTAGTTTTGGTTTTATGGCACATTTACTGAAAGGTCCTGTCTCAGCATTCACATTAACCGTGTTGAGACAGAAACAGGAGGCAGCTTTCAACAGACGAGCTTTTATTTAAGCCAGTAAAATACCTGTTAAAGTCAGCAAAACAATGAAGTAAAGTCACAGCGGAAGTCTTAAACATGTGTGTACTGGAAGACCAAATACTAATACATTCTTTTACTGCAGTTTTATACTTATACTTCACTACATCTCAGAGGCAAGTCATTTATTTATTTAATTTATGAGGATAAACCCCTTGCGATGTACTACAACTACAATGCGGAGACAAACTAAAGTAAAATTAAGTAAAATTAACAGAAAAAGAAGAAAAATCCTACTAACAAAGCTAGATATTGTACTTATTGCTTTATTTTACTTGCCAGATTACAGTTTTCTGCCCCCTCATGAAATGTCCAGATGTATTAAATTTTATTGTTTTTGATAAATTTAAGGATTAACTCAAGCAAAATTTGACATTTACATTAATGCAGCACTATAATGAAACCAGAAACATCATATACAGTCAAAAAAATTATTAGACCATCCTTGTTTTCTTCAATTTCTTGCCTGGTACAACTAAAGGTACATTTGTTTGTTTGGTTTTTTTCTTTGTTTTTTTTTTTATATTTTGAGAATTTGATTTTATTTTTGGAAATGTTCCGTATCATAATATTAAAATCATCTCAGTAATCACAAAATGCATTATTATTTTTATTTTTATTTATTTATTTATTATTTATATTTATATTTATTATTATTATGTTACTAAAGTGTTTACAAATACTAATAGAATCATTTACTAAATTATTATCTTTCTTGTTCTATATTATCCCACCCTGGTTGTGAGCCCATATTCTGATGGCTTTTATGTAGATTTCATCGTCTACCATCATTTAAAATCATAATAGAGAATGAGTATTTCATTATATTCAAATGACAGCATGGCATTTTAAACCTTCTTGTTGATGGTAATAGCTGATACTCAGTGTGTAGTACATGACACGGATCAATTATTATCTTCTTTTTTTTTTCTTTTTTCTTTTCTTAAGAAAAAGAAAAAAAAAAAGGTACATTTGATTGAACAAATATAATGATAATAACAAAAATAGCTCATAGTAGTTTAATCTCAGAGCTGATATCTATCCATTGTCCATGTTTTCTTGATAAAAACCAAAATCACTTCAGTTCTTACTCAATATCTATGGCATTGTACTGACAAAAACAGTGCTTTTAGGCATTCCATGTTTTCTTTTCTGTCAGTTTTAGTCACATGATACACACAGGAGTTAGTACTTGATTGCATAAATATTGTTTTCAATGACTTTTGATGGTCTAATATTTTTTTTTAAAACACTGACCATTTTGCAGCACTTTGACTTTTCATACTTTAAGTACATTCTGCTGAAAATACTTAGACTTTTACTGAGGTACTGATTTGAATGCAGTATTTGTACTTGTATTGGAATATTTCCATACTATAGTGCAGTATTACAGTAGTACTTTGCTTTCATTAAGGATCTGAATACTGGTCATACTGGTTAGGAGAGTTAATACTGGAGTGCTTTTGTCCCTTAGTGGCTTAAGTATGAAGTACGCAGCGGTTGTAACTTGACTTTTTTCCTCACATTTACTTAGATGTTAACTGTCTGAGTGTTTAGCTGCTGTGTTTAGTTCCGCTGTGTTCACCTGCTGTTGGCGGATTTGGCAGATGAGCTGGTCCTGTTTCATCCTGAGCTCCATGTTGATTTGCTCCTGGTGGAGGAGGCGGTTGGTCAGCGCCTCCAGCTCATTCTGCAGCCTCCTCTCTCTTTCTCTGGACACCAGAAAGTCCCTGTCGACCACTGCTGCAGCCACATAAAGACCCCACAGCCAAAATCAGACCAAACTAGCACTGTTCACAATCACCAGCCAAACACAAGACACGCTGTTTGTCTGTTACTTAGACCCGCTTTAACCCATAAACACCCACTGGAGACCAAAACCATCTACTGATCTAAACTGTTTAATATCTGTTGATCCATTAATCCTATCAATACATGTAAATAATTGAGGTAAAATGCAGTTTCTCAGCTTTAAATCATCATCAGATATGACCCATTTGGACGTTCAGAGGCTCCGTAGTGAACCTGGAAACACTGTCATCTTCTACAACATCGATTCACCAGTAAAACCCATGGAGTTTAACCCTTTCATGCATAGTGGTCACTACAGTGGACAGCGATTCAAATCTGTTTCACTTGTTTCATTGGCAGATTTTTTTTTTTTTTTTTTTTACTTAATTCAAGATTATTTTGCTTAATTCAAACAAAAAAAATCTGCCAATGGAACAAGTGAAAATGATCTTGGTAAGAGTTCTTGAAATAACATTTTCAAGATATGTTGTCTAAAAATAAGTTCTTATATCTCACTGAAAAGTTACTCTTTAGGTGATTATGACTTATTTTAAGAGTGATGAGATATTTTGATTAGAAATGAGGAAAAAATACACTTGGTAAGCTTTAGATTTTTGCAGTGAGGTGCATCATTCATACACTGACATTCACACCATTACTGTATCTTTGCTGTTCTTGATAAATCTGATCTGCACTAACATATTTGAGTGTAAATCAAATGCTAATCGTTATTATACTGTAATTAACAGGGTTTTTTGGGGTTTTTTTTTTTTACAAGAACGTTTTTTTTTTCATACTGTCTGACTAATAACTAGTATTATAGTAGGTTAAAATGTGAGAAAACACATTAAAAATGTTTTTATGTCATAGTTTTCACACCGTATGCCAGTAAATGCATGTTTTTTTGCTTCAAAAATTAAATGTGTGAGATCCAGCTGAGTGGATATTTTTGTAACTCCATGAAAAATAGGTTCATAAAAAATTGTCAATCACATTGTCTTTTTCATGCCTAAAGAGGAATTAAAATACTCAGGTAAAAAATCTTGATTAAGATTCTTATAATTCATGCATGAAAGGGTTAATAAATAACAGTGGATGGTTTATACTTTACACTTGGTTTATGTTAAATTTTTGATATATTTTGTTGAAAACTCACTTTTTCTCTAGTTTTCTCTGTTTCTAATGTGATAACAATCAACTTTAATCTGAGCTTTTATGAACATCTACATGGTCAGGAAATTAAATATAGAAAAATACATGGTTTCCACTAAAAAACTCAAAATAAAGAGGATAATATTACAATAAATGGGAATAAATCACTTAAGAATGGTTAAATATAGAAAAAAAAAAGTCATTTTGGAGCTGCCACAAAAGTAGCTCAAAATGTGGAGAGACCCAGTGCTGCTTATGTGGCAGTTCTAAAATAGTTTATCCTATATCTTTAACTTTTCTTAAATTTTTCACTATTTATTATAATATTATCCTCTGTATTTTGTGTTTTTACAGTAAAAATTTGGTATTTTCCCATATTTAATTCACTGATCATGTAGATGCTCAGAAAAGCCCAGATTAAACTTGAGGGTTATTATACCAAAAAACAGAGAAAACTGAAGAAAAAGGGACTTTTTCAGCAAAATCTATCATTAACTGAACATAAACCAAGTGTATCCATCCACTGTCATTGATCCAACTCCATGGGTTTTACTGGTGAATCAATGTTGTTGTAGATGACGGTGTTTCCATGGTAACTACAGAGCCTCTGAACGTCCAAATGGGTCATATCTGATGACCATGAAAAGATGACAAATTGTATTTTGCACCAATTATTTACATGTATTGATAGGATTAGTGGATCAACAGGTATTAAACAGTTTTGATCAGCAGATGGTTTTGGTTGTTAGCGGCTGTTTGGGTCTTTATGGGTTAAATATAAGAAAAGACCTGATTAACACTGAAAAAGGCAAAATACAGAGAATAATATCATAATTAATGCTGATAAATCACTTAGGAAAGGTTAAATTAATTTGGGAATTGTCACAAAAGTAGCACTGGGTCTTTATGGGTTAATAGAAAATACTGTTTCTTTTAGTGCTGACAACATCAAATACTAAATTGCAATAATATTTAAAACCATAAAAGTCTAAATGTAGGGTTACGCGCCAGGTTGTGAGCGTTCCCAGCTCTCTCACCTCATCACTGTTCTCATGTTAAGAACATCTCCAATGCTCTGTTCTCTGCTCTGAAACTGTCCTCATCTGCAGTAAAAATATCACCTCATCATCTAATTTAAACCTGCACAGCGTCACTTAAGACTGTTGGAATATCTGTTGGTCATCAGCAAAAAACAACTTAAAATGTCACTGTTTAATGCATTACTGTTTCATTTACTTTTTCGGTTTTTCTGACCTCTCAACTCTTCATCTCATAATGTCATTATCTGTTATTCCTTTGTAACTAAGTACATTTACTCAAGTATTTTTCTAAAGTACAGTTTTTGACAATACTTATACATATACCTCCACCATGTATCTTCTAAGTTTGATTGCTAGTTTGTAAAATTTGCGTAAAAACAGAAAGTATTGATTTTTAACCCATAAAGACCCAAACAGCCACTGGCGACCAAAATAATCTACTGGTGTAAAATGTTTAATAACTTCTGAGCCACTAAACCTATTAATACATGTAAATAATTGGTATAAAATGCAGTTTGGTGTCTTTTCATGGTCATCAGATATGACCCATTTGGACATTCAGAGGCTCCGTAATGAACATGGAAACACCGTCATCTTCTACAACACTGATTCACCAGTAAAACCCACGGAGTTGGATCAATGATAGTGGATGGACACACTTGTTTTTATGTTCAGTTATTGATATCTTTGCTGAAAAAGTCACTTTTTCATTAGTTTTCTTTGTTTTTGATTTAATAAACCTCAACTTTAAACTGGGCTTTTCATGAACATCTCTATGATGTGTGAATTTAATTCAGGAAAATACATGATTTTTACTGAAAAAAAAAAGCAAAATATAGAGGATAATATTAAAATGAATAGTGATAAATCACTTAAGAAAGAATACATATGGAGAAAAAAATAACTTGGGAAGTGCCACAAAAGTAGCACTGGGTCTTTATGGGTTAAAGTTTAGGTTTTTTTTAATTGCACAGCGTGGAGATGATGTTCTTAATATTTGGTCTGTTTATTTGTCTTAAAATATACATTAAGTCCTGTCATTCAGGTCATCAGCACATTTTAGAAAAGGTTAGGAAAGAAGCAATATAGTACTAGAAATGAGGAAAAACCAAAAATGTTTTGATGCGTATTTATGATTTGGTGCAAAAGCAGGAGTAAAGATGGATTGATGACTGTTTATATGACCACAAAAACATGAGGAAAATCTGTGGTTTTAGGTTTGAAAACAATATAGTCACTGAAAGAAAGACAAGAAGAGATTTGGATATTTCACCTATGATGGCGGAGAAGAGAAGCCAAAGATTTGGAGGAATCTGGAGAAATTCCTGGAAAGCTTTGTGCTACATTTTACTGTATGAGAAAGTACTATATAAAAAATGATTGTTGATTGATTGATTGATTGATTGAAGCTTATTTCCAGAAAACACTATTCAGACTATTCAGCCAAACAACTTTTTATTTTGTTTCTTGAGCTTAGATACTGTGCCTATGTCTTATATAATATAATATAATATAATATAATATAATATATTTAAAAAAATGTTGGAAAGTTGTTGCATGTTATCCTATTCTGTTTTATACTAATTCTATATTATATTCCAGATGGGAATCTTGCACTTTTTACTGCACTACTTCAGCACTAAATCATAGTTTTACTTTTTCAAGGCCATAGTCATTGAAAAAGTATAAATTCTGGTTTGAAGAATCTTTAAATCCCACATAGTTCTTTGTACTTTATTGTAAAATCTCTTCAAACTAATGCTGTGACATTTAGAAAAACTTATTTTTATTTTTCACAGATTTTTTACAGTTTACATGCTTTTACTTCTGAAGTGATATGTGAACTTTATCACCTACAGAAACACAAAGAAGCACTAAAAACATGAATGGCTTTATCTGCTATGACACAGAACCCTTCTATACACAGTTGTATATTCTTTGAAGCATTACTGATAGGATTCCTCAAACAGATAAACTCCTGGAGGTCAAAGTCTTGTCTCTTTTTAGTCTGTGCATGTCTTACCTTTGTCATGTGCCAGGCGGGTACATTTGGCTGTCAGATACTGGATCTGACTGAAATCTTCATCTCTGTGCGCTCGAAAAAACCTCCTCATGCTCACCGATGTGTGAAGTGCACAAATTTGATCTACCCTGTCTACGTTTTCCTGCAGCTTCTCGCGGTGATCAGGGCAAACCGGGCGTGTCCCATACGGTCACACAGGACAGAATGTAAAACCACTGGGGCAATATTTAACTCTCCTCGTGCAGTTTATCAAGGAGAAGACGTACCTGGCATGCAGCTGTAAAGGGCAAGTTTAAGCATTAATCCAAAGCTGCTGTTGTCATAACACGGAGGCGTAGGAGTTTATGTTCAGACCTGGTGTGCTTTGTTTCCATCTGATGTGCTGCTTGTAAAAACTGGAAAACAAGCCCTTGTTTGATGCACAAAATTACAGACTTGATCTGAATTTATATGTAGATATTGTTTAAAAAAAATGTTCCCTGAAGGCAGTGGGAGCTGTAGGAGCGGTGGGCATGTCCTATCTAGCAGAATGAAGCCTTTTACATCAGCAGCCTCAGGTTAGAAGATTTATGATCCCAAAGATTAATTATGCAGAAGATGTCCCTGATATGTAATATGTGAAAATTACTACAACTGAGAAAGTGGAATTCAGCTCCTTTATATAGGTAAAAGGACTAATACCACACTATGAAAATACTTAAATACAGTCGCAGAAAAAATTATTAGACCATCAAAAGTCATCAAAAACAATGGTTATGCAATCAAGTACCAACCCTAACCCTAACACTAACTGAGGGAAGGAACATATATGAGTAAATTTAACTGTAAAAGGGGAAAACAGCAGCATTTAGAAAAAAAATAGAATATGAAAGAGAAGTTTACAAGTAAAATGGCCTCCTGAAATAAAATAGAAAGGTCTAATATTACCTTAAATGTATTTTATGTAATTTATAACTAATGTTTAGTGTAAAGTAGGCAAATCTCAAATGTTTAATAGAAGCATTTTTTTATACTTTCAACTGGAACATGATGCCTCTGTATTTCAACTTATGTCCTACCAAATTAAATATCTAATTTTTGTAAATCATGAAACTTTATGTGAAAAATGTTGCACAAGTCTCATCACACTAAATAGGCTCAAAAATCTGAACATCATTGTGTAACTGCAAGGACCGTTACAAACATGCAGCTCCAATGTTTTCTGTAATTGAGAAAATTACAGATAATGTATTTTTATGCCCAACTGTGCTACCTATAGTCGCGGAAAAAATTCTTAGACCATCAAAAGTCATCGAAAACAATGATTATGCAATCAAGTACTAACTCCTGTGTGTATCATGTGACTAAAACAGACAGAAAAGAAAACATGGAATGACCAAAAACACTGTTTTTGTCAGTACAATGTCATAGATATTGATGTAAGAACTGAAGTGATTTTGGTTATTATCAAGAAAACAATGGAAAATATCAGCTCTGAAATTAAACTCTTCTGAGCTATTTTTGTTGTTATCATTATATTTATCCAAACAAATGTACCTTTAGTTGTACCAGGCATTAAAATGAACAAGAAATCGAAGAAAACAAAGGGTGGTCTAATAATTTTTTCTGTGACTGCAGGTATAAGGTCTGAACTGACATCCATCCTTAAGCAAAAGGATGTTGGATTATCAGCAAAATGTGGGACTGAGCTCATTTGAACAAATGTATATGATGTGGTGTAATCTACAGCAGTGTATCATAGTGATTTGTACTTTGTGACAATGTTTGTAGCTGAATAAAAAGGTTTTAAAGAACAATACTTGTTTCTGAGATAAAGTGGAGAAGCAGTATGAAATTCTATATGGAAATCCTGTCAAGTACAGGTACAGTAGTGGGCACAAGTCTTAGACCTTTTGCTTGCTTGCTTGCTTATCTATCTATCTATCTATCTATCTATCTATCTATCTATCTATCTATCTATCTATCTATCTATCTATCTATCTATCTATCTATCTATCTATCTATCTATCTATCTATCTATCTATCTATCTATCTATCTATCTATTTATCTAGCTAGCTAGCTAGCTAGCTATCTATCTATCTATCTATTCATTTATTTATTCATTCACTGGTGTCTATATTAAGTAAGAAGTAAATAAAGGAAGTATTGCATGTTATCAACTGTGCTCCTGAGACCCAGCAATGCATTTTTGTCCTCTGCAGGAGACAAAAGTTTTACTGTTTTACTCAAAAAATGTTGTCCATTGCAAAGGACATTCCATTAATAAATAAATGAAAAAATAAGAATGATTTTAACCCATAAAGACCCAGTGCTACTTTTGTGTTAGTTCCCAAATAATTTTTCTCTCTATTTAACCTTTCTTAAGTGATTTATCACCGTTTATTACCTCCGCCAAGAAGGTTATGTTTTTGTCGGCGTTGATTTGTCTGTCTGTTTGTCTGTTTGTGTGCAAGATAACTCAAAAAGTTATGGATGGATTTGGATGAAAATTTCAGGAAATGTTGATACTGGCACAAGGAACAAATGATTAAATTTTGGTCGTGATCGGGGGTGGGGGGTGGGGGGCACGGGGGCCCACTGATCTGCCTTGGCGGAGGTCTGCGCTGTCTTTTCTAGAAAAGCACTCGTAGAGTGCAAACCTCCGCCAAGGCAGATCAGTGGGCCCCCCCCCGATCACCACCAAAATTTAATCATTTGTTCCTTGTGCCAGTATCAACATTTCCTGAAATTTTAATCTAATTCCGGGGCACTGATCTGCCCTGGCGGGGGTCTGCGCTCTCCGAGTGCCTCTAGTTATTATATTATCCTGTGTATTTTGTATTTTCCACTCTAAATTGTGTATTTTCCTGTATTTAATTTCCTGTTTAATTTTGGTGTTCATGAAAACTCAGTAAATTCAAAAGTTATTATATCAAAACAGAGAGAACTGAAGAAAAAGTGACTTTTTCAGCAAAATCCATCATTAACTGAACATAAACCTAGTGTCATTGATCCAACTCCATGGGTTTTACTGGTGAATTAATGTTGTAGAAGATGACGGTGTTTCCACGTTCATTATGGAGCCTCTGAATGTCCAAATGAGTCTAGTCTGATGACCATGAAAAGATGACAAACTAGAAGCACTCGGAGAGCACAGACCTCCGCCAAGGCTGATCAGTGGCCCCCCCCGCGGGTCCCCCCACCCCCGATCACCACCAAAATTTAATCATTTCTTCCTTATCCCATTTCCAACAAACCCTGAAAACTTCATCAAAATCTGTCCATAACTTTTTGAGTTATGTTGCACACTAACGGACAGACAAACAGACAAACAGACAGACAGACAAACCCTGGCAAAAACATAACCTCCTTGGCGGAGGTAACTATTTTACACCAATTATTTACATGTAGTGATAGGATTAGTGGATCAACAGATATTAAACAGTTTAGATAAATGGATGCTTTTGGTTAATGATGGATGTTTGGGTCTTTATGGGTTAAAAATGTGTCTGAAAAAACTGTTGCATTAAGCATTTTCTAATCAAGGCAATTGTTTAATGTAAAAAAAAAGAAGCTAAAACTCCCTTTCCTGGGTCTCAGGAGGATATAGTGCAGATTACAGACCTTATTTATTTATTTTTACACATTAACAGGGGTAGATTCTTCATAAATCAATATATAAACAATAATACTCTTAATATAAAGGCCTAAAAAATGAACAAGAGTACCATGAAGTATATAACTGTACCTGTCCTGTCAGTAGTGCAGTTACAGCTCGTCTTTGAATATAAAACTATGCACTCATATAATACTTGACTCACCTCAGACTTTATTTCCGTAGTTTATAGATGACAGGACGATAAACTCAGTTGAAGGAGCACAAGTGAGTCATGAATTCAGTTTACACTTTGCATGATGGTGTAGCTGTTGGTCCACCAGCAGATGGAGACAAACCAAAGCTGTTTCTGCTCTTATTATTTCCCTCTAATGAGAATAAACTGAATTCAGACAAATTACTTCAAGGTGATAACATGGTTGGATATAAATATACTATAAGAAGCCAGTGTTAACCAGTGTCATCAATAGGAGCTGCTGTTTTAACCAAAACAGCAGAAATTGCATTTAACAACTAGTCATTCATGTTTACACCTATGGTAAAGTGATAGTTATGTTAACCCTTTCATGCATAGTGGTCACTACAGTGGACATCTATTCTCTAGCTGTTCTCTTGTATGTTCATGGGTTTAGTTGTTTTAGTTCCATGTCCTCCTGAGACCCAGCACTGCATTTTTGTCCTCTGTAGGGGACAAAAGTTTGACAGTTTCACTAAAAAAAATGCTGCTCATTGCGAAGGACATTCCATTAACCCTTTCATGCATTAATTATGAGAACCTTAGTTAAGATTTTTTTTTCTTGAATGTTGTTATTCCTCCATAGGCATGAAAAAAACAATGTGATCAAGTTTTTTTTTTCATGGAGTTACAAAAATGTTTGCATTTAATTTTTGAAGTAAAGAAACATGTTTAAAACCCAATATCAGAAAGTGATAAGAAAACAATGAAATAAAATCTGTTGTTTTCTCACATTTTAACATATTCTAATGCTGGTTATTACTCTTTTCATAGAGATAATATGCAAAAAAAAAACTTTTTTTTTTTTTTTTAACAAATAACAATTGATTTACACTGAAACATGTTACTGCAGATCAGTTTTATCAAGAACAGCAAAGTTACAGTAACGGTATGAATGCAGAGTATGGGATGATGTATAAGCGTCCACTGTGTTGGCTGATGTGGAATTAAAACAAACAAAACCCATGAATATACAAGAGATCAGCTGTAGAATAAACTGTCCACTGTAGTGACCACTATGCATGAAAGGGTTAAAAAATAAATGAAAATAATTTCAAAAATGTATCTGAAAAAACTGTTGCATTATGTAGTTTCCAACCAAGATGACTGTTTAACGTAAAAAAAAAAAAAAAAAAAAAACTAAACTAAAAATGTTCACTTTCCTGGGTCTCAGGAGGATATCAACCAACACAGTGGACGCTCATGCATCATCTACACTGACATTCAGACCATGACTGTAACTTTGCTGTTCTTGATAAACCTGATCTGCACTAACATGTTTGAGTGTAAATCTGCTAATTTTCTCAAACTTTTTTTTTTTTTTTTTGTGTATTACCTCCATAACTAGTATTAGAATATGATAAATGTGCAAAAACATTAGATTAGCTGCATTAAAAAATATATATATTTCATAGTTTTCACACAGTAGATCACTTTATGATGATGGGGTTTAAATATATGTTTCTTTGCTTCAGAAATCAAATGCATGCTGTCCAGCTGTGTGGACATTTTTGTAACTCTGTGAAAAATAGATTCATAAAAAAAATTAAAAAATTCAATCACATTGTTCTTTTCATGTCGAAATAGGAATAAAAACACTCAGGAAAAAAAAAAAATCTTGATTAAGGTTCTCATAATTCATGCATGAAAGGGTTAAATACACAGTGGCTATGAATGGTTCTAACATTAGATCTGATAAAATGTTAATCTTAACGATGATGCTGATAATTTGGAATTCTTCATCAGTGCTGTTACTTATATAAATATCATGTAATGACAGTAAACAGGGTTTCTGCAGCTATCAGCAAAACTAATTTAATGCCCTTTTAAAGCCACTTTAAATAAATGTAATGCTCATGTCCAACTGCAGATACAGTTTTATATATACAGGGTGTCCCATAAGTCTCCATACATAGGAGACATAATACATATGGTTCTAACATGTATTTCTTTATATTTCTTCTTTATAGTTCTTCAGCAGTGGAGGACATGCATTGAAATGTGTTCCCGACAAAATGGCAGTCATATAGAGCATATTATATAAATAAAAAGGGTTTATGTCAAGAAACGTTTATTTTTCCTATGTATGGAGACTAATGGGACACCCTGTAGTTTTCTGACAGTTTACCGTCGACAGGCTCTAACCAGGTTCTGAATAGTTCCTCCTCCAACCACTTCTGTTGAAACTTGCATTTTCCCATTTTTCCAACATTTGCTAATATTCCCTCTGCTCTTTCACCACAGCATGAGCACGCTCACAACACGTTGCATTCCAAGCATCTGGTGTTGTGACTTCATGCATCGGCCATAAACCATAGCAAATTAAAAGGTTCCACCTGTCAATCATCACACTATACTTTAGATCAAAATTATTAAATATTTATATAATCAAAATAAATCATGAATAACAATGGTTTTTCCTACCAAATGTATTTAATTTTTTAATGCCTCCGGACATCAAATTTATTGTTTTTTTAATGCCATTTAAGGCCTTAATTTTCACAAAATCTAATGCTTTTTAATGACCTCCAGAAACCCTGGTAAATGTACATCATGCAAACTGGCTCCAAATACAAAATAATGTACAGGTTATGTTAAAAATGTAAAAAAAAAAAAAAAAAAAGAAAATCTTTAAAAAAAAAGGTCCAGGCCATGTGTGGTACATAGCCCGGGAAGGGACATGAAGAAAAAAAAACAACTGCGTTATGTGTTTTTTTCTTCATGTCCCTTCCCGAGCTCCGTATGTGTTGCTGTTAACTGGTACTTTTTTCCTCATCTGCTAAATTTATCAGGTGTTTCAGTGGGTGTCTGCATCTGTAAAACAATACCATTTTGTTTTTGAATGTATAAATAACACTAAAATTGTATTCAATATTTCTTTGCATCATAGTATAAACTTTTATTTTTGTTGGCTGTCTTGTGCTGATAATTTGCTTCAGGTGCTTGCTTTTATTGGTGGTTGTATTTTTTTTTTTTACATGTCCAAAATAAAACCTTCATCGATTCATTCATCCATGAATAAATATGTTGTGACAGAATCATTCAGTAAATGTGTGCATCAAACCAAAACTACAAATTATAACAGAAAACAAAGGCAAAGATGAGCTGTCAGGCTTCTGCCCAATTCAGTGATTATTTAAAGTCTTTTTATATTGATTTTTTTGGTTCGCTCATCTGTCGATAAACATCAGCTTATTTCCTGCCAAGTCTCGTATCTGATGTGATTGTGGTGAAAATGTGAACGCATGCATAGTCATTCAAAGAGAGAGAGGATGTTCCAAAATGGCCTTTATTTAAAAAAAGAAAACCACCATGCTGACGTCTGCCTCTTTAACACAAAAGTTGTAGATAGAAAATGGCGTTGGACATTGACACAAAGCGTCCGATCAAATAAATAAATACAACATCCTCCTGCATCCGTGAGAAAAACAGAACGTTTTGTCTTAAAACAGGAACACAGGAAAACCCATTCTTCATCTACACACCAGATTCAATCACATTTGGGGGAAGTCAACATCAGAAACTCGAGACATATTTAGCTTATAGTTCACACAGTGTCATACGTTTACATTTCAGAAACAAAACGTGGAGTTACCCTGCCTGTCCAGACTACGAGCGTTTCATTTGGATACAGGGTGGAATTTTAGAATAAATATCAACAAATCATGTCAGTAGTTTTTAACGTCAAGCTTTTTTATTTTTTAATGAAGCCAAAAAGCTGCCGTCTTCATTGTGTTTCCAATACATTCAGCACCTTCACTGAGGTTTGATCTGGGGAGTTTGTAACAGAGCAGAGACTTTAAAACTGCTATGAATGGAAACCAATAGTCAAAGTACCTTCTGAGCTATCCATAGGACTTGAACCTTGAAATAATAAGATGAATCAAATACTTTTTAAGACATTAGCTTATATGTACATAGGGCTGGGTACGGAACTTTGATACTTTTATGGCACCGACTGAATAGATACCACCAAAAATAATGAAAAATGTCAAATTTAAATACCTAAGAAGTGTCAGTGCATGCATGTAAAAGCCTTGTGTGCTTGGTTTTTATACATTTATGAGTGATAATTTGTTAACGTACAGTTGAAAAACCTGAATTTTAAGCATGTCACATTAAACAGGTTCTTGAGAAATAAATAAATAAAGCTAAAGATTTTAACATGATGTGAAATGTGGGAAAGTTTTGGAACTGGTTTAGAGGCCAGTGTTTCAGTATTGGTACCAGTATCGGATCTTTTACCCAGTCCTAATAACACCTTAAAGAAATCATCATTTTCATACTTGACCATCTAAAGCAAACGAGTCAACATCTAAAAGCAAATGTTTTAATACTCAGCACGCCACAGCAGCGACGAGGTAATGTCATTCCTCTCTCAGCTTCCTCTAACGCAGTTAAACTAGAAAGCTGCACCTGACTGATTGCACATCCAGAGCTGTAACAGATTACATCAACCGATACACACATTTCCTTCACATAAACCGGAGAATTAAAAAAATGCTGGTGTGTGGATATAATGCAACAGCATGTTGGCCATGTCTGGACCTAATGTGCTTCTACAGAAAATTCTAACAGTCGTGACTCTGAGCGGTGTCACTGCGTTCTTCCACTTTAAAGGAATGAAAACAGTCACATCTAAAAGCTTAAGAGCTGTTAATGACGGAGCAGGCCTTAGTTATAAGTAGCCCAGGTCTTAGGTTGGCCCGGTTTCCAGCAAACACTTCTGTCCTCTCACTAATCCTGCACTAGCAACTGCTGGAGGCTTGTCGTGCTTCCTTGACCTGAAGCTGACACTAACAGAAACTCAGGCTGAGGATCGCTACCGATTTCCTTTATCCATTCAATTTTGATTAGCAAAAATCACCATTTTACCCAGTTTTGTCTTAATTCAGTTAGGGTTACTTCAATTACAAGACCAATTTTGTGCCGATATGAAAGGGATAATGCTGTAAATTGTATAGGGAGCCCTCTGTATTCTTACACACAGTCGCAGAAAAAATTATTAGACCATTAAAAGTCATCAAAAACAATGGTTATGCAATCAAGTACTAACTCCTGTGTGTATCATGTGACTAAAACAGACAGAAAAGAAAACATGGAATGCCTAAAAGCACTGTTTTTGTCAGTACAATGCCATAGATATTGATGTAAGAACGGAAGTGATTTTGGTTATCAAGAAAACAATGGAAAATGGATAGATATCAGCTCTGAAATGAAACTCTTCTGAGCTACTTTTTTTGTTATTATTATATTTGTCCAAACAAATGCATCTTTAGTTGTACCAGGCATTAAAATGAACAAGAAACTGAAGAAAACAAAGGCGGTCCAATAATTTTTTCTACGGCAGTATATTATTGCTTGAAGTAAGAAATCGCAATAATTTTGATTTTTTTTTTTTTTTTTTTGCAATAACTTGTTTATCCCACTTATTATATGGCTACTCACTAAAGAGGTCAATAATTTGGCAACAATGATTAGAAAATTATGTCCTGTTTTTATGCTCATAACTTGCCCCACATTGACATAGCCATGTATGAAATTCACTTTTTTTTTTTTTAATTTATCGTCACACACAAGGTCCAATCAGTGCTTAGTGCAGAGGGAACCGACAGAGCTGAAGCTGTAATCAACCCTGGCATATTGGATTATTAATCAATATCAGATCATTCTAATACACATCCTTTCCAGTGAGCCCAGCCCTCGAGGTAAGAGCCCTCATAAGCAGAACAAAACCCGGTGAATAAGCAGCTTCTGTCAGGTTGGCACCGGGGACATCACCGAGTCAGTTAAATTTGATCTGTGTGGCGTTTTGGGGGGGGGGGGGGGCGTTCGAACCAAGTCTCTTCAGCAGCTTTGAGAGAGGAAACAAACTCACAAGCAGCAAACTCACAGCTCAGACGAAAACTGCTTTATCAGAACAGACATGATAAAGCATTAGCACGTCACTGAGCCACATTAACCACATGTAACAGAACTGAAAGATGTGGAGCGTTGTAGTGGCGACAACAGTTCACAAGTGCTAATATAAGCTGATATAAATCTGCATTTTTAACAGCTCAAGTATCACCTTTAACTGCGACAAACAAAAAATAAACAGTGTTTTTGCTTAATGAGAACCCGCGTTAAATAAGTGTTTTCCTCCATGTGATGAGTTAAATCTGAGCATCAGCATCAGTTTTCCTCCTTTTTACCTTCAACTCAGCGCACCGGTATGTGCTCTAGTCTTAGTATCGAAAACTCTTAAGAGATCTGTCAAGTGGAGGCAGTAGGTCATGCAGCGATGACCTGCTCCTTTTGGTCAGATTAATGCAATTTCACAGATAACAAAAGCCGTTGTTCACCAGCCGATTACAAAGTGACAGCGGGCGTACGGATGGAGAAACAAACACGACACACAAGTCAGACAGCATAACTTAAAATGAGAACAACTCCAAATCAAAGTCAGCATTTTCCATCCAACTTTTGTCAGTTCAGTATGATGCAGGCAGGAACAAAAAGTATTGCACTGGTTTGGAGTGAGTCTATGAATGGGCGGTCATCATATAAATAACAACAACAAGAACCAAAACAGTAATACCAATATTAATTGTAACGCTAATAAAAACAGTTCAGACTAAGGTCCCTCTGCCGCTGCTGTTTACCACTGCTGCCAACTGAAGTCATCGTTGGATCCGAAGACCAGGAAGAAACCCAGGATGGTCCCGAAGATGACTATGTTCCCCGTTAGCACAAGCGCACATGCCCCCCAGGCAATCTGCGAAGAGACACATTAATAATTCAGTTTAACAAATGCTCCTGCATGCTGCCAGCCTGCATATTTAGGACAAAACCTGGAGGTGTCAACAGTAAGAGTTTACAGAATGAGTTCTACATGAGTGTTATATTCGGGACGTTAACAGCAGCTGGCGCTTGTCTGTGCTCTTTCCACTCCTCTGTGACATCTCTTTCAACTATATTATCCAAACTGCTGGGGTAAACTGCTGAGTTGGATTTTGTCTCTCCTTGGTGTTCCCTGTGAAATCATCAAATCCCTTTGGTTTATATTATTATATTTTAATGACTGTGGGGTTTTGAACTCTTACGCACAACTGACTCAAAATCATCTTTAATGTGTCACACAGCTTGTTGCATTTCTATTTACTTTTAACAGTTTTTGATGACATTGGAGCTCTGTGGTACAAAGGAATTAGCTTTGTCAGGTTTTAAGGACGGAAATCAAGAGCCAATTCTAAATTGTGAATCCAAATTTATAAAATACTTTCCATCAATGCCAGTAAAAGACAACTAAAAGAAAGAGGGAGATAGAAAAAAAAAAAAACACCAACAAATAACAGTAACATCAAAAGTTCCGTGTCTATGATTTACTGAGGTTCGAGGGCTATGATTGTTGAAGTGAAAAATAATATTCATAATTGTGTTTTCTATTCTGTATAATCACCTGAAATACAAATAGCTATTTTTGCTACTTTATAATGGGTTTTTCTTGTGGTCACCTCCGTCAAATTTTGTACCACCTCCAAATATCAATAAGGGTCCTCAAGGAAAAAAAGCATGTCTCTACAGCTGCAGAATCACACCAACATGGTAGCACTGTCTTTTTTTTTTTACCCAATAGAAAGCTTATGGGCAGCAGTGTCTGGAAACAGAAGCTCAGCAAAGGTAACAGTGAAAATTAATGACGTGAGAACATGTTTATATGTGTCAGCACAAAATTAAAATCTCAAACTTAAATTCACTCAAAGCTAATCACACCATTCTATGCATCATAATTTTTTTTTAAGGTTTGACATGTGATGCACTGTATTTGAGTGAGATGTCTGGAAATTGGAAATGTTTTTTACGTAACGAAAACTTTAAAAGGTGCCGTTTTCTGACCTTTATAATGCCAGAGCTCAAGACACTATAACTGTAGCTACATTGTCTGATCACTAGAGAAACTTTTTCCAGGAAGTGAAATTTCTTTTCTTTTTTTTTTTATTTAACAGAAGTTGTTGTTTTTCATTGTTGTTGCCCTTATTCACCTAACCCTCATTTCTACTAAAATGCAGACTTACTACATCAGCTCTTGCGAAGACAATGGGCAGACCAAAAGCTGAAATGACGATGCCCGTTGTGAGGAAGATGGCCAGCTCTTTGCAGGCGTTACTGGCCGAGTCTGTGTCATCAACCACCCTCCGCGAGATGCAGTACGGGATTGGAGAGAGGATGTAGAAGAAGAGGAGGAACAAAGGCCAGTATGTACTGCAGAGAGGGAAAATAATACAAGATAAAGAAAAATAACCACCTACTGTGATAGTGAGAGTGCATCCAGGTGAACTCAAGGATGAAACACTGTTCGGCTCTTAGCACACTATGATCTCAGTTCACTGGTGTTTCTTAACCAAACAGGAGCTCAATCTATATTTAATGTATTTGTCCATACTTACGTAGTCATAACAATAATAATAATTTAATATTTATACAGGACTTTCCTAGACTTAAAGAGCTAGAATGTATAAAAAAGACATCTTTAAAAAAAAAAAAAAATCTGACTGAGCCCCATGTGTCTGACAAAGCTCAGTTGTGGTAATGAGTTCGCATGAAGTTGAAGAAAATGCTTGGTAATTTACACTATGTATTTTATAAACAGTCAAATAAGACAGGTTTGACACAAAATAACACAGAGTGAGACTAATTAACACTGACTCTAACAGATTTCTGGGATGACATCTACACCGCATTATTTGACATATTCAGAATACACATACCTAAGGAGCCCTTGCATGCCCTGCTAGGAGCCATTCCTGAGGGCTTTGAAAGTAGAGATAATATATATCTACTTCAAATTCTCCTGGCAGCAGCAGTTAAGGGTATCACTGTCATTTGGTAGACACCAAATATTCCAACATTCCAATCATAGAAAGACCGCGTATGGGAACTCTATAGACTGGAGGATATAACTTATAATTTAAGACTCCAGAGGGAGAAACTCCTAAGGAGATGGGCCCCTGTGTTCCTCATAATGTTTCATTTTGTTTAATTTTGTCTGTGTGTAAATCTGTTGGTATGAAACTATCTGATGTGATACTTAGGTTTGTTGTCTTTTGCGTATGTACAATCTAAGTCTTATGACTGTATGTTGAATGTTTATGTCTCCAATAAATAAGTTTAAAAAAAGAAAAAGATCATACACTACTGCACCTATCCACATACCAAAAAACACTTAAGTTTTAGAATAAAATATAACTATAATGTCCATCAAGGTAAAAAAAAAAAAAAAACAAAAAACATATATTTTAGTTCATCAGCAAGGTCAGGATAGTGTTGCACGTGATACCTAACTGCAGTATCCTTTACACATGGACTGAATGTGATGTACTTACTCATACACAGGGAGGGCACATCCTAGCATGAGAAACATAAGGCCAACGGCCCCTCCAAAAGAAAGGCTGATGAGAGCTACAAGAGAAGCAGAAGAGAGGGTCAGTGGTTAGCTTCCTCTGGATATACAACCATACACTGGTGGCCAAAAGTATTAGAACACCTGACAATCCTCCAAAATTCCTTTCATAATGTTCATGAAGCATGCGGATGTTGCTCTGAGCACAACAGATATCAGATAAAGTGAGTCCTGTTATTATTCACTTTTAATATTAGTTTTAGTATTCACTTAATGAGCAGGCCCTGTGCATTCTACAGAATCACAAGATTCCCCAACACTGTCAATTTAACCATGATCATACCTGACAATGAGTACACAAGCAATTTGGTTTCTTCTGTGAAGGAACATGATTGTGTGACATTGACAGTGAAATAGTCCTGACTTGTTTTTCTCCTTATGATGTCTCAGTTGATGGCTCTATTCTATGGTTTATAGAGCATAATAGTGACTCTGTAGATGTTTCATTACTTTTATGGGCATTTTAAAAAAGAAGAAAACAAACAGATGAAACCTCTTAAACATGGCAAATATTCGAATAATTTTGGCCACCACTGTATGTATAACTGTTATGCGAGACTGGATATACCAAACTACACTCCTAATTTTTAAACAAACCCGTTTTCTAAAAAAGATGTTACATTTAGTTTCAGCAAGTGCAAAGTTACAGCCATCCTTTCTGATCGTAATAATGGCTAATCTTAATTTTCATCGATTCATCATCAATTTCAATGCATTTCAAAGACACAGAATACCCTTATGAATGGGAAAAGCCATGTTCTGGATCTCACAAATATAATTACAATAGCTGGTGTCAATCTTAAACCGGTTTTCCACATGAGACCCTGCTCATGTCTGATGGTGGGCCCTGCCTGCCTTAGCCATCATGTGATGAATCAGCTGATTTCACGTGCACCACGACTACGTTTGCAATATAAATCCCACTGTTAGATGCTACTGGGATGTTCAGCAGTGTGGACAATGTGGATGGTAGTTAACAGCTCACTAAGGGTGGTTTCAAAAGCACGGCATTCAATCAACGTCTGTGCAATTACTTCAGGTGCAGCTAGCACTAGCTTACATACGGTAACTACGTGATTATACCGCTAACCAAGCATGTGGTTTAAAACGGGCTTATAAACAATTTTTTATCAAACTGAGAGCAACTAACTAATTATCACTGGTTAATATTCTTCGGCCTCAAAAACTCAGAGGCCACTAGCGGAGGGAGTGCAGGCTATTTAGCCAATGTTGCTAGCAACTGGCCCTGCGGATCACTAGCTTACATTCCCGTTAGCATCCAAAACGCATCCCTCCTACTCTGAGGAAATTTCGCCTCTTTTACACTGACTCTTCCACACTTCAGATGGTCTCCAGAAGAAATAAAAAATACAATCTAGTTACCTTTAATCCCGGCCATCTCTCATGGACAAAAGCTCGACACACAGCCCAAGCAGATGACAACAGTGCCCCCCCTCCTCGAGTGTTGAGTCGGACAAACCTCCGACACCGCCAGCCTGCCGTGATGCTTTCAGGTGCTGTCAGAAATAATAGGGGAAAAGTTGAAGACATAAGATGAATGTAAAAGCCAAATACATCAGCAGTGTTGAAGGGAGTATAAGAGCAAAATGTTATCAGCCAAATGTATTTAATGTACAGTAACAGTTTAAAGTTACCATACATTATCAAGAATATATGGTAAAATATTACATAAAAGACAAGTCACAGATTGCCATAGATCTACAAAGACGCAAAGCATTTAGTAACAGACATAACACTGTTAAAATTGCAGTTATTTTTCTTAAGAAATTTTACATTCTTCATGGATTATTTGCATTTATTATGAAAGGATGGTGAGCAGATGTAAACATTTTCATAATGTGATTTTGTTTTGCAATTTTTTCACATTAAAACAAAAAGAAAATTTGGAGTTGTCATTATTTATAGGTTTTTATGTTATTACTTTACTGCTCCAAGATCAAATTGGGCTGTTTGTGTCCCATTGAACTAAAATGAGTGTGACACCCCTGATTTAATACAACTCCAAGTTTAATGAGAAGAAGGGTTTTACGCTCAAGCCATAAACTCATTACACCACCCAAACCAACATCAGACCCCATCCGCTGATGAGGAAAAATGTTTTAGCTACTCAGGGTGAAGCAGAATTTTACAGAGTATCCTGAAAGCCTCATTTGCCTATGCCACTACAAAGTTTTCTCTGTAAAACTAAACATATCCAGTTTTATAAGCATTAAATTGCGTCTATTTAATCACTCATCTCATCTATTTTACGTTAAACAAAATAAAAAAATTAATAATAATTAAAACAACAAATCCTGTAATTCACCCGGAAGTTCAAACCTAGTGTTTCCGGTCATCCACAGCCCATTCAGCGAAGATGGCGAGCGGAGGAGTGTCTGTGGCTTCGCTGTGGACCGAAGTTAACCGCTGCGGACAGAATGGAGACTTCACGAGAGCCCTCAAAGCTCTGACTAGAAGTAGGGTTACATGTGTATCAGCTTTAGCCTCAAGCAGCCTCAGAGTTGCGTTCGTTTAACGGACAGATGGCACCTTTTCCCCTTTGCCTCAGTTAGCGGTGGCTAACTGCATGACCAGCTGTTAGCATGCGGCTAGGCTAATGACTGTTACACAGTTATTTGTGAGAATTAACAGTGCCGAAATAGATTTATTTTTATTAAGTAGTGCTCTCTGGCGAAGTCGTATATACCGTAGCTGTTGGACCAGTTGTATTCTACATAATTATGTACATTGATGTAAGCGTGTAGTTTGTAGAAATCCACCGTCCTGTCCTGACAAGTGACGTGTCCCTAGCATGGCAGCTAACTTATCATCAGTGTGTCAAACAGATCATGTATGTGAGCAGCTGCTGTCATGTCTGTGTTAGCATTTAAATACTGCTTAAATACGATGGCTGTTTTATGTCATTTGCAATTACGGGCTTGCACGGTGTTTCATAATATTGAACAGTATTATCAATGTATATAAATAAAACCATTGTACTAACTGTATAGGAAATTGTTGTTGTGTTTAGTACATCGTAAGTCATGGATATGAGTTCCCAGATCAGCGTTTCTAATCACTTATGTGAACTGTGCTTGCCTGCCATGATAAACTGCATTTTAATTTTTTGCAATGTGTCACCTTTTCTTTTGCAGTTTTGCACGAAAACAGGGATGATGTAACGGCCCTTCACTGTAAAATAGTTTGCCTTATACAGAATGGCAGCTTCAAAGAGGCGCTGAATGTCATGAACACCCATTCAAAAGTACTTGGCAGGTAATCTATGAACTTTTAAATATTTAATATTGACTGTATCATGGCATATATCAGTGATAAGTACACGACATCTTAGATACAAAGGTAGAACACAGAAACAAAAGCGTTAAGTTATAAAAGAATGAAGTTTCTGTGTTATTACCAGTTTGTATTTGTATTGGAGGCACTATCAGGGTATTCACACTGTTATTGATGATGAAAGTCCATAAACACAGTGTCCAGCAATTAGCAGTGATGTAGTTTCACCATTAAGAACCATATTATTTTGAAATTCCCGATGCCGTCTTATACACATGTAACTCTTCTTAGTTGTTTTTCCTCATTTTAATTTTAAAACTTGCATCTCTTTTCTTTCAGTGAGGTTGTGTTTGAGAAGGCATACTGTGAGTACCGTCTGAACAGAGTGGAAAGTTCCCTGAAGACCATTGAAAATGCTCCTGTACAGACAGACAAGCTGAAGGAGTTGTATGGTCAAGTGGTAAGTTAATTAAACTATTAAAGCATTGATAAACGCCTTTGTTATGTATACTTTACCAACAGATGATGGTAATCTACTTTTATCTATAATTATAAATGAACCATGCACATTATGATATTTCTACTTTTTGTCATTTGTCTTTCTTCAAAGTTATGAGATTACTACAATGGTCTTTTATTTTATGGTTACTATGTAGACTTTACTTGAATTTAATTACCAGATATACAACAATATTTGTCTATTCTCTGCTTAATGTGTGGTCATATTTAAGCTTGTTTATAACATTTATGCCTCTGAATTTGGAATGGTCTTTGCTAACTGGTCTTTTTTTTTTCTTTCATTGTCTAGTTGTACAGACTAGAGCGATATGATGAGTGCAAGTCTGTCTACACTGATCTGATCAGGAACTCCCAGGACGAGTACGAGGAGGAGAGGAAGACCAACCTTGCTGCTGTGGTGGCTGCAATGAGTCAGTGGGAGGAAGCTCCTCTGGTAAATATTCATCCAGAAAATAAATGTTTGGCCATTAGCTGATGGTTTGTTTGAGTCTTATGTTCATGTTGTTATGAAACCTTAACATTTCTTAAATACCTTAACCAAAGCAAAGGTTTAATATAAAACATGTCAGTCGTGTTTGTGTTCAACTACTTCCTCAGTGTATTTCATTTTACTAAAACTAGAGAAGAAAAAGCAAGGTTGGCTTGGAGTACCATTCAGACATGACGCAATTCAAAGTGCTTTACATGAGATGCAGAAATACATGTAGTAAGATGTTAAGACAACCTTATTTCATTTCGGTGAAAACCATCAAAATAGTGGTTGATTAAAAGACTTTGCAGGTAGATGTCAATTCAATCAAAAGTAAATATATATTTGAATGACTTCTTTTTAAGCTATATCTAAGTTATGGAAAAGCTACTGTAGACCAAAAGAAGTAAAATGTTATTTTGAATTCTGGTTTAATGAGCTGTCAGATTAGTTTTAGGTATGAAGACACCCTTATAATATTGTTGTCTGCTGAAAATAAACACTAGAATGCATTTTTCTGTGTTGTATATAGACAGAAATCCTCCAATTCCTCCTGTGTTCTTATGGTGGGACTTTAACTGCAGTGTTACTGGGAACATTACTACCTCTATCGGAGTTTGTGGTTTCTGAATTCTGTGTAATATTTTACTTTACAGGAAGATCTAGGCCTCCCAGAGTCGACGTATGAGCTGTGCTACAACTCTGCCTGCGCTCTGATTGGACAAGGACAGCTCAAAGAGGCTCTGAATAAACTACGAGAAGCAGAAGGTCAGTCTAATTATGTCTTACTGTTCCTGTCAGGTTTTTATCTTCACCACTCATTGATTTCATACTGACGTTTTGTTTTTGGTTTTCAGAGCTCTGCAGGGTTTCACTGGCAGATGATTCTGTGAGTAGTATTCTGTTTTCATTCAGACCTATACGTGATCGAGGAAATGTATTATATAACCACAATAATTAATTTTTTTTTTTTTTGAACTGTGCATACTTCTGTATTTATTTGGCTAGATCATTAACTTGCAAAGCATCAAATTGTTACTGTGCATGGATAAAGAATATGGGACTTTTCAAATGGATCATGTGAAAGAATTGTTCTTATTTTAAAGGGTAAACAGCTGTAGTTATAAAGCTATTCAAAATATCTCTAAGAAATATATTTTAGCTCAGCATTGGGGTAATGATTGTGATGTGCAGGATCAGACTCAACTTTATTGTAATTCAACCGTATGACATGATCAGAATGAAACAGTTACTCAAGTCTTAGTGTATGCAGCATTAATAAGGTCAAGGTTTATTTATGTAGCACATTTCAAAACAGACACTACTGCCCCAAAGTGCTGTACATAATCATGAAACAGAATATAAGTAAAAGACAGTAAATAGAATAAAACAATACTGACACAAGGTTCATGCATTAAATATTAAAACAATAAAAACAAACACTGACGACAATAATTTAAAAGTAAGATAACAGCAAAATGTCCAGCTCATCTTGTATTAAAAGCCTATAGAGTAAAATAGTAAACAGAATGGAATAGTATATAAACTACAACAATAGCTTAAGGTGGTGGTGCATGAGCAGCAGCAACAGTTTACAGCTGGAAATAAAGTGACAAGTGACTGAAATGTAGTAGGTTATTGGTATAGTTTAAAGTTTGACATTGACAGTTTTGTGCCTTTCAGGATGTGACTGAGGAGGACATCGAGTCAGAGCTGGCAGTCATTCACTCTCAGATGGCTTATGTCATGCAGCTACAAGGTCGAACAGATGAAGCACTGCAGCTCTACAACCAGGTCATCAAGCTCAAGTGAGTCTGTTTTATCAAGTTCAGTTTTCCCTGTATACAATAGAAATACAGATGTTGTAGGATTCTTTGCATGTATTGTGATAGAATTTAGCATTCAGCAAATATATTACATACACAGGCTTGCAGAAAGTTACACTTGCATGTATTTTAAAGGCCTCTGTCCATAACCATTGTAAATATGTCGAATCCAATAGCCTTTATCGTCATTGTGTGTACAAAGAAATTAGGAGTGCTGCTGCAGTCAGTGCAACAATATTAACAAAACACCGGTACTACAGAAATAAGAATAGAGCGAATATAAAATTACAACACTAAAAATAAGATAATTTTACAAAGTAACATGAGAATAGAGCCAAGTACAGGGTGTCCCATAAGTCTCCATACATAGGAAAAATAAACGTTTCTTGACATAAACCCTTTTTATTTATATAATATGCTCTATATGACTGCCATTTTGTCGGGAACACATTTCAATGCGTGTCCTCCACTGCTGAAGAACTATAAAGAAGAAATATAAAGAAATACATGTTAGAACCATATGTATTATGTCTCCTATGTATGGAGACTTATGGGACACCCTGTAGAATAAAAAATTAAAATGGACAAAATATGAATTGACACAAATTTACAGTATTAACAGTATGTGACAGTATGTATATCTATGAACAATATTAACAGTATTACCCATGAAATGTGACTTCTGTGCAGGCCGTCAGATGTGGGGCTTCTGGCTGTGACGGCCAACAATATCATCACAATAAACAAGGTGCGAGTGTGACCTGTTTATTAAAAAATGTTGTGGCTATTTCCATCTAAACAGCCCTGTCCATTACCGTATCATCATATGTCATATTTTACATGTTCGTGAACCTCTTCTCACAGGACCAAAACGTGTTCGACTCAAAGAAAAAGGTGAAATTAACAAACGCAGAAGGTGTTGAATACAAACTGGCGAAGAAGCAGCTGCAGGCCATCGACTTCAACAAAGCCCTTCTGGCAATGTACACAAACCAGGTACTGTTACAGCTGCTCTGGCTCAGTTCTTCACAGTAGACTTTGGGTTCTCAAAATTGCAGGTTTGCTACCGCTGATTTTTCTTTTTAACTTTGCTATTTACCATCAACAGGCTGACCAGTGCAGAAAACTGTCATCCAGTCTTCAGTCTCAGAACCCGGGTCACCCTCGACCGGTCCTCATCCAGGTCGCTCAGCTGAGCAGAGAGAAGCAGCACACCAAGGCCATAGAGCTCCTACAGGTAAAAGTCTGGGATTCTGTTGGTTCTGTCTAGTTCGGACCCTCTATATTTTCTTTCTGTGTATACCACATGTATTATTTATCTGTCCACTGCTGTATCCACACTCTAAACTATTATTTAAAGCATATTACAGTTATCTTAGTTACTATTTATACTACATGACCTTAAACCCATCTTTGAGAATCTATGCAGAATGTTTAGACTGAACCATTTTCTGCTGTTGTGTTCAGATTAGAATGAAGTTTTAGATTTTGATTTCCTTGTTTAAGGCTAAAGCTAAATACATCCTTGATTTCAGTGAAGCTTTTAACACAGAAACTCACAATTACAGTGTTGTGTTTGTTGTAAAAGACTGTGCTATCTGCTTGTGTTTTCTGTTGCAGCAATTCTCTGATCAACATCCAGAGAGTGCTTCAGGAATCAAACTAACAATGGCACAGCTGTACTTAGTACAAGGTACTGCCATGTTCTCGTACATGGTACATTGAGAGATCTGTTTTGTTGGGGTACATTGTTTTTACTTGAATAGAGTGTAAATACGAAGGAAAGTTAAAAAGTTCTCAAACAAATGTAATAAAAAGTTTATCAAAATAGCAAAATATTTTTTTCTACATAAGCTGCATTAGAGTCTTAACACTTTTGCAATCTATTTTTCCATCGATTCCTTCATTGTAGAATTCTTGTAGAAGTCTTTGACATAGTCTTTGTCTTTCACATTTGTCTGGGAACTTGACTCTCTGTTTGTGATTATTGTCTTAAAGGGGTCATATTTTGCTAAACCCACTGTATTAGTCTTTGGTTCATTTATTTGTGTATTTGGACCCTAATAGTTCATAAAGTTTGAATTTGAACCCTCCAGGTGCTACAAAGTTATCTTTATATTCATTCCGACAAAAATTGAGTGGATTTCTACAACCCATTGCAATTCCTTCTTAATTTGTTACGCTTTATAATTAGCTACGCCACGACATTTGCACATATAAGGTCAAGACTTTCCAACGAACATTTCTCAGAGTACGACATAATTGTTTGTCAGCAGCAGCAGTTGTAGTCCATACTGAAAATATGTCCAAACTTCGAGCCGATTCCCTTATAATGTTCTAGTTGTTGGTTGCACGGGACAGAGCAGCACAGTCAACGTGGAGGGGGTGGTGTGAAGTGAAGTGAAGTGAAGTGGCTCATTTGGATTTAAAGGGCCGGCGCTCAAAACGACCTTTCTAGTGTCATTACTCAGAAATAGGGTTGACCTGTGGAGTTGAATTAATGAAGAGTTCAGACCCAAGCATAGCATTTACAATTTATATAGACCACAGGGAAATGTTTAAATGTATAATTCCATTTAAAAAAAAAGCAAAATATCACTCCTTTAACAAAAAAGTGTTTTTTGTAGTTATTTTATTGCCTCTGTAGTGACAGTTCATGAAAACAACTTTTGTTTCCTCTCGGATAACTTGTATGACATTATGCTGAAAAGTTACAGAATTATTGTTCACTAATACTTAAAATTATCAATACTGCAGCTGCTGCTCTTATACTTTTAATATTGGATTTCCTGTCCTCAGGTCATGTAAACAAAAGCCTGTGATGTCCTGAGGTCAATTGAGAGTTCAAGCACAAAGCGGGGATGGTAAGTCTGAGATGACCAACTGTTTTCTGGAGATAAAAAAAAGAGTATCTGAATTTCTTTTTCAAATCAGGTCTAGATTGCTGTCTTTTTAGTGGTACTTGTTTTTTCTTGCTCAGTTTAAACAATCTTCCCGCCCAGCTGATAGACATGTTTTGGACTCCTCAGGTATCGGCTTGGTGACGATGTATTCCCATGAAGAAGACATTGACAGCGCTATTGATGTTTTCAAACAAGCTATCGGTCACTACCAGTCTGAACAGGTCTGTGAGCGACTTCAATATTTGACCTGAACACTGACTGTTATTTTTTCTTGAGAAAGAAAAAAAAAAAACTTCTCAAACCTTTTTCTTTTGTGTTTCCATTTAGTTTTGAATAAACAGGAAAACAGAGGCAATCAGCATCTGCACTAGTGTCTGACATGTGAATATGTTTTTTCCGTTGTGTAATCATCCTACTCCTTCCTCCTCAGCCTGGATCTGCTGCACACTTGGCTCTTGTACGAGAAGCTGCCAACTTCAAACTTAAGTACGGGCGGAAGAAAGAAGCCATTAGTGATCTGGAGCAGCTGTGGAAGTGAGTACAGCTCTGCTAAACAGTCCTCCACTTCAGCATGAGTGATGTGTGGGGAGGAAGATGTTTAATGTGTTCTCCATAGAGGTTATCTCACAGCCGTTGAATGGTTTATTGTTTAGATCTTCAGGCAGATCTATTCTAATATATACAGCACATATAGTTTGATTTCAACTGCAGTTCTACAAATGAAAAGAAATGCAGAAAGTATTTCAGGTTGTAAAATGTTTTTCTATGATATGCTGAAACCCAAAGTAATTTTCTCATTCACAGCTGCATGATCAGTAGTTATGGTTTTGACTGTTATGGTTATGATCATAATTCTGAGACAATCTCGAAGACACTGTTAACACATACAGTCGCGTAAAAATTATTAGACCACCCTTGTTTTCTTCAATTTCTTGTTCATTTTAGTGACTGGTACAAATAAAGGTACAATTGTTTGGACAAATATAATGATAACAACAAAAATAGCTCATAAGAGTTTAATTTAACAGTTGATATCTAGCCATTTCCATGGTTTTCTTGATAATAACCAAAATCACTTACATCGATAGCTATGGCATAGTACTGCCAAAACAGTGCTTTTAGGCATTCCATGTTTTCTTTTCTGTCTGTTTTAGTCACATGATACACACAGGAGTTAGTACTTGATTGTATAACATATGTTTTTGATGACTTTTGATCATCTAATCATTTTTTCTCCGCGACTGAAGGGAGCACAGTTGGGCACAAAAAAAATACATTATCTGTAATTTTCTCAGTTACAGAAAACACTGGAGGTGCATGTTTGTAACGGTCCTTACGGTTACACACTGATGTTCAGATTTGTGAGCATATTTAGTGTAATGAGACTTGTGCAACATTTTTCACATAGTTTCATGATTTACAAAAATAAAATATTTAATTTGGTTGGACATAAGTTGAAATATACAGGCATCATGTTCCAGTTGAAAGTATAAAAAATGCTACGCTAATAAACATCTGAGATTTGCTTACTTTACACTAAACATTAGTTATAAATAACATAAATACCTTTGAGATGATATTAGACCTGTCTATTTTTATTTCAGGAGGCCATTTTACTCATAAACCTCTCTTTATACTGTATTTTTTCCTAAATGCTGCTGTTTTCCCCCTTTACAGTTTAACTTACACATATGTTCTTTCCCTCAGACAAAATACCAACGACATCCACACACTGGCACAACTGATCTCTGCATATTCTCTGGTGGACACAGATAAAGCCAAATCGTATCCTTTCACTGAAACAGGCACTGGTTACCTGCAGTCTGAGCTACATTTGAAATGCAAAGGTTATTCAGAACAAGTAGTATGACCTTAACAATTTTCTCCAGCCTCAGCAAGCACCTACCGTCTGCAGTACACCATGTCCTTTAACGTGGATGTGGACGAGCTAGAAAACTCCCACGGAGCCACTTACGTCAGGAAAAAGGCTGCTAAAGTCACAGGAGAGAACCTTCCCAAAGAGCAAGGGTAAAAGCCCATCGTTCTGCACCATCAGCGCTACATTTTAAAGATTTATGCACATTTCAGTCCTTTTTTTTTCAGGAAAGATGAACTTTGGCTGATATGCATAATTTCCTTTTAAGCTTAAAATCTGTATTCTCTTCACAGCCAAGTTGACATCAAAAAGAAGAAGAAGAAAAAGAAAGGTATGTGTATGTGAAACAGGGTTAGGGTTAGAAACAGGACTAGACACCAGCTCTGATTTTCTCTGTAACAGTATTGAAGATGGTCAGTATTTTCTGACTTCATGTACAGTATACGTGTATTATGTTCTGCTTTCTTACTGAGTAGCTCTAGTTCTTAACCAACATGCTTCCTTTCAGTGATGGTCCATGGTCTTCTATTTCTCCTCAGGCAAACTACCCAAGAACTACGACCCCAAAGCGACCCCTGACCCTGAGAGGTGGCTGCCGATGAGGGAGCGCTCCTACTACAGAGGCAAAAAGAAGGGAAAGAAGAAGGAACAATAGGAAAAGGCACCAGGGGGCGACGGCCGGAGCTTCAGCCGAGCTGTGAGTAGATACACGCAAACACACTCACCTGCTCGCACACATGTCTGGCTGCAATTTCCTGCAATTTAAAGCTAGTAATCCACTCATCTAATAGAAGAAAGCACCTCAGATTGTCCTTTTGTTTTGATGCCAATAAACCACAGTGGAGATTTCCAGCTGCTGCTGTTTTGGCAAAAATAAAATTATTCACAGTCTCACCCAAGGGGATTTACATGTGCCAGGAATAGAACAACAGTGAAATAAAGTAAGCCGGATCAACTCAGTTTTCATTGTTTGATTGTAGTTATAATTTTTGCAGATGTTTTATCAAACTTGTATTGATAATACTGTTTTAAAATGGCAATGTGCTCTGTGGCTCTGTCTGTGTTTGTGTACAGCACCACATATAGGTGTGGCATATGTATTACACCATTTTATTTCCATTTCCACCTGGATGCAGATATTTCTTGAAAAGATATGTGTATGGATGCGAAACTTTTAGAATCCGCAAAAGAAAAATACCACGACGTCTGGGCATAGCCTCTGGTAACTGGGCCCCTAGCCTTTTCCTGTAACCGGATAGACACATGTGCGATGCTTATTACCACAGTACTGTGGCAGCAGGGGGACAGGTTACCAGTCTTCACATGACATAACGAGGGCACTGATTGGCTCTGTGGTAGTAGACAAATGACAATGTACAGTACTGTGGCAATAGCCACTTCATTTTAAAATATCCAAAAATATATCCATTTGGTAGTATCCGTCACACTAATTTTATGATCCAATCTTTTTTTACCTGTTTATTTAAACAGTGTTTAGAGCAAATATTGCAAACATAAAAAACATATAGACAGAAAGGAGGGCTGCTGTAATGTCTATACCGGATCATTTCTTCTGTCACATATGAGTAGAATGGGACCTGTTCTTAAATGAAGTTCATTTCCTATATCTTTCCTCAAAGTTCCCTGCACTGTTCTTCAGATGAAATGCCAGCTTTTCCTCAGTATATTTTCTCTACAGTAATTTACCTTTTAAAATGTTGACCAGATAAACCAAACAACTGAGCAATAAGTTTAAGGAGTAACTTATCTGGCCATATCATAGTGTTTTATCACAAACACAATTATGTGTTTATATCTTATCTCTCCTCCTTTTTGACTATCTGTTCAAATAACGCACAGAAGTACAGTCAATTAATAATAAATAATTGTTTTGGCATAAAAATTCTGATTTATTCCCTGGTTTGTTGTATAATTCAAATAAAGTGTCAATAAAGAGTTGCATTTAAGCAGTAAATAACTTAATAATAAAGATTTTTCCCAGAAATGGAGATGTGTAAGTTACATCCCGGTATGTGCTTTAAAATTTCTGACTGAATCACATATTTTCCATCGACACTCGGTATAAAGGCGAGGATTGGATTGAAAAAGTCATGTTTGGAAACAGGAGCAAGGTGACATAAAATGACAAATAATCCACTCAACAGCCACTTCATGTTACGTTCCAACATCAATGTCTATCCTCTTTTTAACCTCCTCTTTTCAGTGATGCCAGTAAGACGGCCAGTAGCCCCCCTACGTCCCCCAGACCTGGGTCCGCGTCCGGCTCGTCTTCAGCTGCCGCCAGTAACGTGGTCCCACCCCGACAGCAGAAACCTGCGGCTTCAGGGGCCACACGCAAGAAGGCACCACAGAAGAAGAAGAAAGGAGGCAAAGGAGGCTGGTAGTCAGAGAGGTCATGGGATTCACTGACATCTGTGTGGCTGAGAATCATCAAGAATGCTTTTTTATGTTAAATTTGTGGTTTAGTTTTTTTGTTACAGCCCTGCATTAAAATATTCGTAACCAAACTTTTACCCTTCTACACCATCAATCATCACCAGGGTGTTTTTTTTTTATTTACAGAAGGGAAGATGGAGATATTTGCATAGCCACTTGGAAGGTTCCACTCTAATGAAAACTGACTTCAGGTTCTGCTGAAATGAACTTTTTGTCGCCCTGTAAAAGCAGATGATTGTTGGATTTGTGTTTTTTTTAGATGTGACGTCTTGCAGTCACAATGAAATGAACAGACGTTACCTATTGTTCATGAATGTCGTCATTATTATTATCAAATGTAAATATTCATTTAGTCGAATCCAAACTCCAGTCATGTCTCCTCTGACATGTCGAGTTTTCAGAGGTGTGTTGTACTTGTAAACACCTGTAATAAGTTTAAAACAAATCCCATAATCAAGTCCTTCACAACTATTCATGTTTTATAGGAACACTTTTCATTTAAGGTAAAGAAATTTACTTTGGAGTCCTTTTTTATGAAGACATCTGCTTATGCAAGGCTGCAAACTTTCATATGTGGTAGAATGTCCTTTTTTTCATCTTTGTTGGGTCTGCATCATGTTTCCTGATCATGTCCCTCAGTCATTTGATGTGGTTGTCAAAGAATATTTATTTTGAATCCGTGTCGGTAAAAATTCGAGCAAAATAATTTACATTCTTAAAGGCAAATGCATGTTTTAGGAAAAAGAAGAAAGAATATTTTGGCCAAACAGGTGTCCCATTTTGTTAAGTCTTAATAAAAATCTTGACAATGAGAAACCTGTGTTGTGGAAATTTTGCTCTGCTGCTGGTGAATAATGAAATAGAGGACTTCAGCCGGCCAACAAGGTTTTTATTTCTTTGCAAAAAAGAAAAGGTGAGTTCTGCAAATGAGTGGTGATTGTGAAGAAAATACACCGAACTACTAGCGAGATCCACCTTTATAGGGGTGGATCTCGTCTGTCAGGTGACACCTCCAGTCTCTTCAAAGGCTTTTTGATTGAGTGATGAGCCCTGGGTTTTAACAGTCACCTTTTGTTACCTTAAGAGAAAGTTAACATACACTAGGGGGTGTTTGGGTAAGGCAGTGGTTTCCAACCTTTTTTGGCTCGTGACCCCATTTTACATCACAAATTTCTGGCAACCCCAGACATTCAAAATGGAGACATTTTTTTTGCTAAAATTAATTTGTTTTTGATCATATAATAGTTTGCTATACTATGTTGCCAATAAACGTTAATTTTAGATGACATTTAGTCTATATAATGTATATTATTCTGGACGGAGGCAGAAAAGCCAGGTGTAGATTACTGCACAAAGTGAGAATTTTATTTTCCTTGGTCAGGATATGTTCAGTCAGTCCAGCTTGGATTTACAAGGCTGACAATTAATACTGAACAAACTAGAACTCAAACTATGAATTATGAAAGAGCTGCAGCATCCTGAAACCGACCACAATGAACATTTGACAGATAAACAGTGCCACAGTGGTTCAGTTTCAGCTTCACAGTTTGTCATGTCTGTTATGTATTGGGATTGTCTCTGTCAACTCACCATATATTTTTTTATTAGTAAGTTTTTGTGGGTTTTTTTTTATCAATTACTAGAATTTCAGGTGACCCCATTTGAATTCCAGGCGACCCCATGTGGGGTCCTGACCCCAAGGGTTGAAAAACACTGGGGTAGGACATGAGAAAGTTAACATGCAGTAGGGGGTAAGTCTACTTCCTGATGAAGGCTTGAAGCCGAAACACGTAGAAGTGTTTTTTAAGGTCTAGATACGACCATGCCATGGTAATGAAGGCATTTTAATGTTTAAAGAGTGCCTTGGAGCTTTCTTCCAGTTTATTATCTACTTTATGAATCCCTTTTTCCAAAGAGCACCTCTAACAAACTCTCTTTTGGTCTTAGAAGCATTCTTTCCCATGAATATTTGATACCGTAAGGAGTGTTTTAGGTGAGGACATGAGTCAAAGAAGGGAGTTTGACAAAGAAATTAAAATTCCATTACACCTGCTCCAGTGTTAAATGTAGTGAACTTCTAACACAATGTGTCTGTAGATGCAGAAACAGATTTTTATTATATAAAAAAAACTATGTTAGGTGGTGTACTATTGGTTGATATTTGCATAATGAAATTTCACTTTTTTCACTCCAAAACAAGTAAAGTTTGGAGTTGATATTATTTATAGGTTACAACATTGTTAATTTACTGATCTGGTCCATTTGGGATTAATTGGGCTGAATGTGGGCCCTGGAAGCTGCATTTAGAGAATTCAGACACATCTTACCATGGCTTTATCTGGTCATTTCACTCAGTTACAAATCTTCATAAGCTAAAAACACTATTCAGACGCACCCTATTTTTTTCAGAGTTGGCTTTTTGTATAATTTGTTGCATTTCAAGCTTCTATTGATAAATAGCTGTGATCACATGTACCTAATTGGTCAATCTGGTAATTGACCCCTCCCACCTGGTGCTGCTCTTCAATCAGCCAATCAGACACTGCACCTGTTCCTGGTTGTGTGCAGAACTCTTTCAGGCTTCTGACTTGCCGTTTGTAAGTTTTGTTTTGTGGACAGGAGCCCCGGTGTCCGCCTACTTACGCAGAGTTCTTCTTTGATCCTCTGACTGAAGATGTGGAGGAGCTTCTGGGTCGTTTCCAGCACAGAGACTCAGTCCGGTTATGAGGTGTTTCTCATCCATCTGGAGGGAGATGGGCTTCTCAGATGTGTTCTTTGGGATACCAAGCATGAATGAAATGAAGAGGTTCTGCAGAGGTCACTTGGCCACAGCTGTGAAGTATTCTTACTCCTTACAGCTTCCAGATCAGAGTTGGAGGTTTGTACCTGATGTTTGGATTTTATCACACACAACTCGCCATACCACCCCTGAAGATCAGATTGGCTCTGAAGGACTGGAGTGACGTACAGAAGTTCCTCAAGAAATCTGTCGCCTCCGGGCACTATGATGTTGTTTATATTTTACCAAAAGCTTGTGTTCTCCAAAGCTTTTCACTACACAGCCATGGCCACATCTGCTGAGCTTCCAAAAACAGAGAAAGAAGAAGAAGAATGAAGTGTGTGCAGGCTTTTTGGAAGGACCACTGCAATCCAGGAGCTTCGTTTCTGCAGAAATCTTTGATGAGATGGCCAATATTCAGAACCACTATGAGAAGATGAAAACCACTTCAGAGGAGGTCAAGGCCAAGCAGATCTCCCATGACCCATCAGGACTTTGTGACCGGCCTTAAGGACTGCATGTCAGCCTTCATCAGTTGGCAGCAGAAGACCTGTCTCACAAGATGATAACAAAGACAAGAACTCAGATGAGGATGAGGATGAGGAAGAAGGCAGCTGGGGCTCAGTGCAGCAGCAGGGCCAGACTCCTGTCCTCCATCAAACAGAAGAGCTACAGCCAGTTCCAGGAGGCGTCCAGGTCCAGAAGGCACCGCCAGCCAGAGGCCATGGAGGATGCCAGCTCAGGGCAGAACAGGTCAGAAGGCCCGCCAATATGCAGAGCAGGAAGCCTTCCCTGAGGGCTCGGACCCACAAGAACCTCAGGGTGACTCAGGACAAGAAAAGGATCACAACTGGCTCCTGACTGCTCCAGAGCTGGGGGGGTCAGTTAGGAGGTGAACATGAAGCAGCTGGTCTGACTCATTGAAGTTAGTAAATCGGTTTTGTTCCTCAGTTAATCACTTAAACTTATGTTTTACAGTGAGTTGATTTAAGGTGATTTTCACATCCTTATGTATCTGTGAGTGGAACGTTGTGATTTATAAATATTTAAATAGTTTCATATTAATGTAAGGTGTCAAACTCATTTTAGTTCAGGGGCCCATTAAGCCAAATTTGATTGGAACTGGGCAGACCAGTAAAATAATAACATAATATATAAATAATGTAACTCCAAACTTTCCTCTATAATTAGGAGCTTAAAGGTGCGGGAGACTTTCGTGACTCATTTTTCATCAGATCTGTAAAACCTCAGTCATAGCCTAAGTGTCACAAATCTTTAAGTCCTTCTGTGATTACTCACATGAATCTCTTGCATTACGGTCAACAGTTTCTAAGTGTCATCCACCATAAACAGTCCATAGTGTTTATATTCTGCACCAGGAGGTCACTCGGCATCTTCTGAATTTGTCACGACATGCATTGTGGGAAAGGGAGGTTCGCGTTACTGCCTGCAGCAGCAGCAGCACAGCATATGGTATTATATGGGATGAAAACAAACACGACGCGGAAACCGGTGGAGGAATATGCATAGAGGGAAGGGAGGCTCCTGCCATTTCCGCGTCCTGTCCAGTCAGGTGGCTGTGCGAGCCTTTGCTTCCCACAATGCACGTCGCAACAAAATTCCAAAGATGCCCAGTGACCTCCTGGCTCTGTTTGTAAACACATGGACTGTTCATAGTGGATGACACTTGGAAATTGTTCACCATAATGCAGAGATTCAGGCGAGTAATCACAGAAAGACTTACAGATTCGTGATACGTAGGCTATGACTGAGGTTTTACAGATCTGATGAAAAATTGGTCACGAAAGTCTCCTGCACCTTTAAAAAATAGTCCAATTTTGTGATGAAAATGTTTACATCAATCAACAATCCTTTAAAACAATGTGAATAACATGAACAAACTGAAATTTCTTAAGAAAACTAAGTGCAATTTTAACAATATTATGTCTCAGTTTATCATTTACACAAGTAAATCACAATTTACAGATCACAGTGGATCAACAAATACACAAAACATTTAATAACAGGCAGAATATTGGTAAACTTGCACTTCAGACATTTCAAAACGTTCATAAATTTGTTCAGGGTATTCGCATTTTTGTGAAATGAGTTTGTTTTAGTGTAAATACAGTAAAATGACATGAAAATGTTTACATTTCCAAAGAAAAATTTGGAGTTGTGAGTGTTTATAGTAGTATTTTACTGATCTGACCCACTTGAGATTAAATTGGTCTGTATGTGGAACCTGAACTAAAATGATTAATATCTTCAGTGTAATTTTTGTATTTCACAAATTCATCCTATGGGCCAGACTGGACCCTTTGGTGGCTGGATTTGGCCCCCGGACTGCATGTTTGACACCTCTGGGTTAATGGCAGTAGTGCATTATTCTGTAAATCTTCCAGTGTTCATATGTAGCTGCTATCATTACACTGGGTTACAAAAAACTGTTTTTTGCAAGTTGTCTAGGTTTTTCAACTATATTAGGACCATTTTGCACCACTAAATCCAAAAATGACATTTGTTTTCTCAATCAGGTCAGGTTTTTTTGCTAATTTGATTTTGAAAAATTTGATCTTCTCACAAAATTGATGACATTTTTGTGACTTTATCAGTTGATTTTTTTTTTTTATATAGTTCTCACCCAAAATAGGTTTTAAGAGAAAAAATCATTTTCTAACAGGATTCCTGTTAGGTACAATGGTGTCAAACGCATTTTCTTTCAGGGGCCACATTCAGCCCAATTTGATCTCCAGCGGGCGGACCAGTAAAATAATAACATAATAGCCTATAAACAATGACAACTCCAGATTTTTAGTGCAAAAAATAACATTAAATGATGAAACTATTTCTATCCAAAACAAAAAAGATGTGAATAACTGGAAGAAAGTGAAATTTCGGAAGAAAAATAAGTACAATTTTATCAATATTATGCCTCAACTTATGATTTCTACATGTGCACTACAGATCAGATCTACCAAGGCACAAAACAGGCAGAATATTGTTAAAATTACACTTATTTTTCTTTAGACCTTCCAGGTTGTTCATATTTGTTCAGGTTCTTGACATTTTTATTGTCAAAGAATGTCAGAATTTAATGTTCTTTGCAATTAATCAAAGAGAAAAAATTGGTGTCGCCCTATTTATAGGCATAATATCATATAATTTTTCTCACATTAAACCAAGAAGAAAATTTTGGAGTCATTATTTCTAGGTTATTATGCTATTATTTTGGAGTTTGATGCCCTTGACTGTTAATATCTTCAGGGTAATTTTTGCATTTTGCACTTTGTAAATTCATCTTGCGGGCCAGATTGGAACCTTTGGCAGGCCGGTTTTGGCCCCCGGGCCGCATGTTTGACACCTGTGTTCTAGTCGAAGCCATTTCATTCACCTGTAATATTAAAAAAACCCCATTAATCATAAATTGGCAAAAGTAAAATCTTCAGAACTCATTTATTGCAAGAAATATGAAAGAATTTTGTATCATATGATGTGAAAATGCCCATAAATGTAAGCAAAAATGTTAAAAAGCCAATATGTAGCATAGTTCAGAAAGTTGACCTGATCGAGTAAAATTAATGTGATTTTTGGATTCAGCACACCAAAATTATCCTAAATCAGCTCAAAAAACTTAAACAATAAATTTGTTGTTGACCAGTGTTATTAACCCTTTCATGCACAGTAGTCACTACAGTGGACAGCTATTCTACAGCTGTTCTCTTGTATATTCATGGATTTTGTGGTTCTTTTCTTTTTTTTTTTTTTTTTTTTTGTTTTTACACATATCTTTATTAACCCTTTCATGCACGAATAATGAGAACCTTCATCAAAATTGTTTCCTGAGTGTTTTTATTCCTCTTTAGGCATGAAAAAAACAATGCGATTGAAAATTTTCTTCTGAAAAATAAATCTAAAAAATAAATGAAATAAAAAATATTTTTAAAAATTTAAAAATACATAAAGCCCTCCCCATAGTTTTCACACAATTTATCAGTAAATACATGTTTCTGTGTGTCAAAAATTAAACGTGTGGTGTCCAGCTGAGTGGTCATTTTTGCAACTTCATGAAAAATAGGTTCATAAGATTTTTTTTTTTTTTCTCCATTATTGGTTTTTTTTTATGTATTTTTAAATTTTTTTTTTTTTTTAATATTCTTTTATTTAATTTATGTTTTAGATTTATTTTTCAGAAGAAAATTTTCAATCGCATTGTTTTTTTCATGCCTAAAGAGGAATAAAAACACTCAGGAAAAAATTTTGATGAAGGTTCTCATTATTCGTGCATGAAAGGGTTAATATTAGTAGCAGTAGTAGTAGTAGTATTTGGGTTTTCGTCTCCCTCTGGAGGTCATAAGCTCCACTGCATCAACAAACTCCGCACACTTCAGACCGGAAGTACCGTTTGAAGAAGTTCCTGGGAACTTCCTGTCTGTTAATCCACTTGTTGAGGTGCACCGTCCAAAGCTAAATGCCCGTTAAAACTCGGATAATGGCGGAGGCGGAGATGAACGGTGGTAGTTGGTGACTTTATCGGTTAGCTCACGGTTTAGCATCATGTCCGGTTTGAGAACGGCCGGTGTCATCGGCGCCTCCGTTGCGGTCGCGGGTGGACTCGCCTTTGATCTGGAAATACGCGTCTGTTGTCTCCGGGGAGAAGGAGCCAGATGCGGAAAAGAAAACTGAACCCTGTAGAGAAGAAAAAGAAGGGACAGAAGACGGGAAATGAGAGGACGTAGCCGAAGAGGCGGTGGTTGTGTCCGCAGTGGAGCCTGTTGTCACCGCGGAGCCACAGAAAGTACCGGAGGAAAAAACGGTAACTTTACCGGACACACCTTCTGGGACACGGGTTCAGGGTTTGTGTGGGAACATGTTGGTTTGTTTTCCTGGTTTTAGTGTCTTTGGTCTCACTATGAAAACATGAAATAAAACTGAACATGTAGCTGCTTGTCACCTCAAACTTTAAATATGTTACCGAAATGACAAAAGAAGAGTAGAGACACGGTTCAAACCAGTATTTCACCAAAATAAACCAGAATTCACTATATTTAGAAGGTAATTTATTGCTTAAAAGCGTCCTTGTTTCGAAAATGTTACACATTGTACAAATTAACAGCTTCAAACTAGCTAAATGAACGTTTGCTGGCTGTAGGGCATTCTGGGAAATGTAGTACATATGAACTAAAACAGACTGGTTGCATTGCATTACTATTGAAATGCATCTACTAAATGGATTTGCAGGAAAAAACAAAAAGAAAAAAACAACTGAGATTGAGATGTAATTTACTGTCCCAACAAGGAATTGAAGATGTAATGATAAACAAAAATTAGACATTTATTATGTGACACTAATGTGATCCCAACATCAGTGGGCAGTAAACAGAGATGAGCAAAAATCACATAAATATATTAGGGCTGCATGATTAATCGATTTCATCTTGCAAAATTTTTCATTCACAAATGTACGTTCTGGAACACAAAACCAAACATTTTTTTTTAAAAGATGTTGAACTTTATTTAAAGCTCTTAGATAAATCTGGAAACAAAAAGGCTATAAAAAAAAAAAAAAATAAGTATTTGCTCTGATGACATTTATTGTAGTGTATTCCCCTGGCAAACTTATGTTATGTTCTTTGTTGATACATTGTTTGTATACTCTACTTCATTCAATAAAGATTTAATGAAGAAAAAAAAAACTCTGTGGGTTCATCACGTGATACCATCACAGATTTGAGGTCAGAGCAGTGGCTTGCATTGCGGGCTGCTCACAAAAACGACATGCTAACTTCTGTTGTTTTTTGTAGTTTTACCCAAAAATCAAAATCAAAAATCGAGTTTTAGGGGGAAAAAAATCAGGATTTTATTTTTTGCCAAAATCGTGCAGCCCTAAAATATATACATTGTTAATTGTATGTATACAACAAACACTCATGGCCAAAAGCTTTGATAATGATAAGTTTAGTTTGTGCCATGTTTGATTTATCTGATGATTAGTTTCCTTAATTAAATATAAAATTGGGAAAAAATGTTTCGGAAAGTGCAAAATGTCTGTTTTGTTTCACAACATAATGATTTCAATTTCCTGTCAAATACACAGTACATGTTAAGAAAGCGGGAAAGATTTCAGCAACCGAATAATTTTGAATTTTTTTTTTTCATTAAATAATTACTCAAACCAGTTCTCTATTGATCAAATTCAAGAACTTCACTTAATCTTTGCAGCTCTATATATTTTTATAGTAGGTTTATGTATGATGTACAGATTGGATGGCACCTTTAATTTTGTTGTACCTGTTACAATGACATAAAGATATTCTATTCTATAATTTTGAGAAGTCACAAACGGCTCACCACTGTCAACATGACCATATTTTTATTCCCTCCAAAATATGTTAGTCACCTAAAGTACGGTGTCCATCAATAATTTAGCACTGAAATTAAATTATATTGTTAAATGACGAACCATTTTAGTCATTTCTAAGATCTGCAGCCTTTTGAACGGTCGAAGCTTTTCCAGATAAAATGGCCATTTGATACACACACCTGTGTTTTATAAAAATCACTTTCTGAGCAGCCTTTAGTACTCATCTGTGTGTATAGACCAGGACTGAGGAGTCACGTGGGACTCAGGTGCTGGTTCTGGGTCTGGACGGAGCCGGTAAGTCCAGTCTGCTGCACACTTCTCCTTCAGCAGCACTGAACAGGAAGTGAAGCCAACGCAGGGCCTTCATGCCATCTCCATCAACAGAGAGGACCTGAACATCGAGTTCCTAGAAAGTAAGTCTGAAGAACAGATGGTCCTGTCGTGGATCTGGTCAGTACTTCTCTGAACAGACGTGAAAGATTAATCAGTCAGATAAACACACTGGAAGACACTTGAAGATCATTTTGACTTTGTCTTGTTAATAAACTCAGTAACCCAGAGAGAAAATACTCACAATAATGACAACCCATACACCTTTTTTTGAATCTTACCTTTTATATATCCTTTATAATCTGTATATACCCTTATTTGTTGTACATATTTCTTATCTCTAGTATAGAGTCAGCTTTCTGTATATATCGGTTGTTTTTGCAGTACTTTAGTTGTGTATGTATATTTAATTTTCTTGCAGCTTCCATGCTTACATTTTTTTTAGAGCTTTGTGTAGTTTTTTTTACAATCCTTTTTGCACTAATCGCTTTTGCTGCTAAACAGAACAGAGCTGCTAAATGAATTTCATTGTTCCTGTGACAGTGATACTAAAGATTTATTCTATTTTAAAATTTGCTTCCAGCCATATTTTACTTTTTCCCCCTTTCTCTTGAGTGGTTGTTGGTTTATTTTAACCATTTTTGCATTATTTGAAAGTTTACACTAAAGTATAATCAATAAGGCCTGAAGTAAAGTGTAAAACATTTTTAAAATTGTATCATCACTTATATGAATATTTAATGCTTTTCTGTATCATATTTAATAATGAACTGACAATATTTAGGGTTTAGATTTCCAAAACATAAATGCCAGCTTAAATATGTTGCTATGGACTTTATTAAATTTACAGCAGTTCTCATATTCAATCAATTCATTGACAAAATGAATGCTTGATTACTTTTCCTTGAATATAGTTGCAACCTTAACATTTTTTTTAACTGTCTTTATTACTCACCTGAGAAACTGCCTATAAAACAATTATGTAAATACTGCAGACTTAATCATTTCTCTATACGTTAATACTTTTCTGATGCAGACTATTCACTGAATCTGTGTTTTCTGTCAGTCGGAGGTAAAGGACTGCGCCCCTATTGGCAGAAGTACATATCCAAAGCTCTGCTGTCTGGTTTATGTGGTCGACTCGTCCGACCCAGAGCGTTTCCCCCTCGCCAAGACACACTTACATGAGCTGCTGACCTCTAACCCCGACCTTCCATTGATGGTTCTGGCCAACAAACAGGTGAGTGTGACAGAAAAACACTCCAGTGTGTCTGCTCAACAAAAGGCAGAGTCATTTAGTGTTCAGCTGGGATTTGCCTAATTTTGTGGAAAAAAACACACAATTTCTCAGAAGATATTGACCTTCTGTGACTCCTTTGAATTGACTGACATGTTTTGAAGGATTACACCAAGACGAGAAGAAAAAACTTTTTAATGTTTATGAAGAGCAATAAAACCTGGCATAATGAGTCAGAGAGTCCTGCAGCAGTTTATGCCTCTTTTCTTTTTGACTGACAGCGCATCATTTCAACATAATAATATACAGGGTTCCCGCGGAGTCTTAAAGTCTTAAGTTTTGAATTTACAAATCTGCATTTAATACCTTAAAGTATTTTAAAGGTATTAAATTTGATATGGTAGGTCTTAAGTTTAGTTGCCATAAACTTGTTGGCTGTATTGTGTTTAAATATGTCTGTTAAATGTCCAAGCTGCAAAGAAAGTAACGTTATTGTACTCAGTTCCATTCAGTCCAACCTGACAATTTATATTGAATTTAGGAACCAATTATCGCTGACGTTGCAGCCCCTAGTGAGAAATGACTTGGAACGTTAGGAACCAAGGCATTGGAGTAAATAAATATGCATAAACTCTAGGGAGTCAATTTTTTTTTACCATGATATGGGCATTAAATTTTGTTCAAAGTAGTCTTAAAAGGTCTTAAATTTTACTTGTAGAAACCTTGTAGTAATAGTGACAATGATGATAATAATAAATAGAATAATATATAATAATAATCTCAATAATGAGATAAATCATACAAATAGATGCTTTTAATGCCGTCTTGTCGCAGTCAGTGACCAAACTTTATACAACTTCAAGAAAGTTTGGATCTTGTGTAAAGTGTAAATTGAAAACAAAATGCAATGATTTGTAAAATATTTGATTTGATTGCCAGTAGAACATGGAGGACATATTAAATGTACCATTTTAAGAAAGAAATAAGGTAACTTTATATTTGATGCTAGCAGCATGTCTCTAAAAAGTTGGAGGTTCGTCAGAGGAATGAATGTTGGGCCATTCTTGTCTGATATAGACTTGTAGCTGTTCCATGTCCTGGTTCTTTGTTATGTTTTCAATTCATGATGCACCAAATGTTTCATTTGGTCAAAGGTCTGGACTGCAGACGGACCAGTTAAGCTCAGTTTACACATTTGACATGTTTTCTATGTTCTATTGAGAATAAAATATTGGTTTATGAGATTTGTAAATCTGCATTCAAAAGTGCATTCTGTGTTTAAATCATATTTTACACAATGTCCCAAGTTTTGGGGGGAGTTGGTGTTGTATGTTTTTGGTGTCGTTATTACTCTGTCATAAAAAGTTCCTCAGTTGTTCAGTGTCTAAAAGGGGATTTTAAACTTGAAACAGCACAATTAAAAATGGTGGAATGAAATCAGGGATTTGACTTCATGTGATGTTTATGTTGAAGTTAAATCGGAATATAAACTTGAAAAATATCTGTTATGTGAAAACCTTGGTTACAGGCAAGCAATTTGTAGCTTTAGAACAAACAACACAAAGATCCCTAAAGTCACCAGATGAGACAAAGGTTGGAAAGAAGTCTCCTGTCATTGAGCTGTTGCGGTTGTGATCATTTGTACAAGCTGTTGCGGTT